>NW_026713343.1:0-300000 GCF_029784015.1 Lycium ferocissimum | reverse complement strand
TGTTCAAGCAAAACTTCAAAGATTCAACAAAGAGAAAACCAAAACGCATATCAAAATCGTCTTTATTACGACATTCATAATACGACATTCAAAAAATCAAAATATATACATAACGAAACTAAAGTTGAAAAAAATCGTTATAACAAAACACTATAATTTTAAATAAAAAAGGATCAATTAAATATAAAAAATGACGAAGAACAAATTATGCCTCTTTTTAGAGGCAAACTTTCATTTTCATAAGCAAAACATCAAGTATACAAGTGTTAAGAACTAGAAAAGTATGCGATGAGTCGGAATTTTACTTTACAAAAGAACAAAGTATCTTGTTAGAGGCTTTCATTTTCATAAGCAAAATAAAAAAGTACACAAGTGTTAAAATTAATTAAATGGTTCACTTTACAAAAGAACAAATTATTTTGTAAACTTTCATTTTCATAAGCAAAACATCAAGTATACAAGTGTTAAAAACTAGAAAAGTATGCCGGAATATTTCAAAAGAACTAATTATCTTTAGAGTTGACTTTCATTTTCATAAGCAAAATAAAAAAAAGTACACAAGCGTTAAGTTAGACAAAGCTAATTCATTTACAAAAGAACAAAGTATTAGAGAGGCAAACTTTTATTTTCATGAGCAAAATAAAAATTTACGCAAGTGTTTAGAACTAGAAAAGTATACTTTCTTTACAAAAAAAAAGTATGTTAGAGGCAACTTTCATTTTCATAAGCAAAACAAAAACATTATTAACAAGACAACACCAAAAATCAAGCACACATAAATTAACTTAATTCATGAAGTTATGCTGTCAACAAGCATAACTTTATGCCTAACCGTATAACTTCGAACAAAATTACAAAGTATGCCGTGAGAGGCAAACTTTCATTTTTCATAACCAAAACAAAACATTATTAACAAAACAACACCAAAAACACATAAGATTGCATAAAAATCAAAATTATTAACAAGAAAACACCATAAAACCAAGCACACATAAATTAACTTAGTTCATGAAGTTATGTTTTTCAACATAACTTTATGCGGAGAACCGGCATAACTTCGATTTTCAATAACTCTGCGGGTATGTTGCCTCAAACAAACACATTCTTCACAAAAACCCGGTTATTAAATAAAAACAAGGAATTAAAAACGAGTTTCACGAGGCAAAACTTCAATGATTCAACAAAGAGAAAACCAAAACGCATATCAAAATCAACTAAAACATATTACGACATTCATAATACGACATTCAAAAAACTAAAATATATACTTTGAAACTAAAGTTCAAAAAATCATACAAACACTATAACAAGACATTATCATTTTAAATAAAAAAGGATCAATTAAATATAAAAAACGATTAAGACAAAGATATTAATTCAATAAATAACAATTTAACATAAAAACAAATATTGAAACGAGCAAAAGATCCAAATGACACGTTTTAGAACATATTAAAATAGGAGGAAAGAAGAAGCAAAAAAAAAAGGGGCAAATGACGAAATAAAAAGGATTTTTAATGGGGTAAGGATATTTTCGTCAAAAAACTTTCATTAAACAAAGTGAAGGGCATATTTAAAGAAGACATAAATGAGGCAAAATATAAAGACCAGAAAAGAAGGGCACTGATTCAAGGGACTTAAATCCAAAAAACTCTATCAAAAAGACTCTAACTTGACCTTCAATTTCTTATTTTTCCAAAATTCAACATAGGGTAAAAATCCCCAATTTTTCGACACCCAACCATGAAATCAACTCTAAATATATAAGAAATCAATTAGTACCATAAAATAAGATTTAGATTCTTACCCCAAGCAAACACGAGAAAAATGCCTTTGAAAGCGTTCAATCATCCCAAACTAGAAAAATGACTATAACAAAGTGAAAACGCGGTGATTAATCATATGCTACATGATCACGAACCTCACCTTTGAAAAGTCCAACATAATCTTCACGAGATTCAACCAAAGATAGCCTTTTGAATCACCCAATTTGGCCTTAAGATCCGACCCCTAACAAAGCCCCCACTCTAACAGTTATTTTTAAAGGTCCGACCCAGCGTCTAAGCCTAAGTTCCAGCTCCGAGCTATTTGTATAAATATACATTTGACCGGTCAAGATGATGTCTTGATGATAGTTGTAGTCCTTTGATTATAGTTTCTAAATTCAAATTTTGACATTGAATAAGTAGTTATGACTATTTTAGATAAAAAATTTCTTGACAGCAATTTCAGCTTTTTTGAAAATACCAGTTTTGTCCCTATTTTCATCCATAAATTTCAAACTTCCTTTAAAACTTTAAAACATCATATCTCTCTCATCATTAGGTCAATGTAAGCATTCATGCCAAAGTGGATGTTCGTCTTTATTAGGATTTCTATTGCAATAAACTTCTCATATTGATATGTTGATGTTATCTTGTGGTCTTCTTTAATATTAAAATTGTACATGCAATTTGCCTCTTTTTGGAATTCAACCACACACAAAAAAAAAAAAAAAAAAAAAAAGCATTACGATTGTCGGAATTATTGTAAAAAAGGCGAACTACATTTCACTAAGTACCTTCGGAAAATAATTAAATGACTTAAATGGTGATTTTGTTCAATATGAAATTTAAATGGTAAAAAATATGAATATTTCACTAATTAAGGACCAATCACTATTAAGTGTTAAATGTTCAAAGCTAATCATCAATTTAGAGTCAAGTTCGTAAAGTACAAATCACAGTTAAATGGCAGTTACTTTCTCCATCAAAAAATCGTCGTCTTCCTTAAAGAAAATCACCTTAACCTTTTCCTTTATGCTGTCATTCTCTGCTTATATGTATATACAAAATATTGTGATGCGCATTCAAAAACGTTTGAGAAAAAGAAAGAAAAACATTGCTTGTTTTAGGTAAGCTTCATTTAATAGAGTGAAGGACATTGATTTATTATCAATTCGGATACATCATGGAAAATTTGGAAACATAACTATAAAGTAACCAGTTGTAAGCAAAATTGAACTAAAAAAAAAAATTAAGAAAAATTACTACTCCTATCTTCTATTCCCTGTAACAATTTAATCACCACACAAACCACAAATAATTACTAAATAACACAAAGTATGTTAAGCATAGAACCATAAAATACTTAAAGGAATGGACTTATGTGACAATAAACTTATGCCCATGCAGCGTAAATGAAAAAATACATCGGACGCCGATAAATTCATCGCCTCGAATTTGATAGATAATTTAAATTTTGACATACTTTGTACTGCCATATTTGAATTTCGCCACCAATCTATATGAGATAAAGACTCCTACAGTTACTTGGATGCTATTATCACATATCTCCTTAGAATCCTTTTGAATCTTGGCATTAAAGAGTAGTATTCATTTAAAATTCCATTTCAATTTTCTTCGGCGTGCTTCTAACCAAAAAAGGCTACTAATTTTTGTTAATTAACTCGGAAAAGAGGTGAAAAAATCCGTTCAGCAAAATTATATACTCCTAAAAGGTAAGTTTTAATTGATTTCGAAATCGTAAATATTAGGACTTCCCACCTATGTCAAATAAGGAATGATTTAGTAAAAAAATTAAAATTATTTTTCAAACTCCTAACTATTATAAAGATAATTAAATAATAATTTGAGAAAAATATTAAATGACAATTTTGTCTATTGTAGAGTCTTTTAATGAATGACAAAAAGTTCAATCAACATTTCTACGAACCTTCGTGCTTTTAATATAATATTGATTGTTGAAGAGCAGGTTTCCATTTGGTGAAATGATTTTTCATCATTGCCCATAGTTTGTAACTCCATACGTCTCTTTTAACGACATATATGCAAATCGATTTTATTTTCCATAATAAAGAAGATATTTTTTGTCGAAGAATGAGAAGAGGACATAAATAACAAATTTTTGAAAATTGAGCACGATAAAAATGTTGTTGTTAGATGGGTAAGTAGCTACTACTCTTCTAAAGTTGTGGAATATGCCTTTTTTGAACTTGGGACCAGAAAGCTTGAAATTCAGTATACTCAACGAATCTGTGAAGATCATGACTTGGTTTAATTTATTTTTTTTTAAGCTGAATTATCGTCATTTCTTATGGATTATTAATAATTGGGTTTGAAATGTCTTTTTTACTTTTTTCAATCTTTTATTTTTTTCTTCTTCTTTATTTACATATTTTCTCAACATGAACTTCATGTTAGTAATTTTTTATTTTATGCACTCACATATTAATATAGATATGCTATCATTAAAGGTGCCTATTTTATGATCCAATAAAGTATTATTATATGGGCTTAAGAAAAACATATTAATATATTTAGGGGATAACTACATTTCATAACTAACTCTAGTATATATTTATATCTAGTAGCTATAGTTTAGATTAATTACATTCTATACCTAAGAGTAATATGTTAAATACAACTAATAGCTACATATATATTTAAAGTAGAATACTCTATTTTTATTATTTTATATCTTGATTGAAAATTTTAGGATAGCTTTGAGATGCTTCTTCTCTCCGCTGCCGCCGACCACCACAGAATCATCGCCGGAGCTCCATTGCTGCTGTCGTTATTCTCTGGTCAAACCCGACAACTCCGCCATTAACTCCAATATCCAGATCCGTTCATCTCTCTCTATCCTCCTACAAATCCGGTCGTTTTCCAGCGTCTCCTCCCCATATCCGATCTGGTTATTACTACGTTTTTTGCACTTTTGAGTTTCTAACATTTGCACCAAGTATGGATTATAAATGACAGATCTTATGGATTATAAATGACAGATCTGAACTTGAATGAAAACGACGGAGGGCGCACTTAGATAAATTACCCCTGAAGTCTCTTCCAATATGGCAAAGCAATTTGCGCTGCTTTGTCAGATTCCTACATTATTTTGCCTCTTGCTGAATCCTCAATAGAGTAAGGGTTGTTGTTGTTGTTGTGAAATTTCTGGCAGACTTAGCCGGAAATTGTCGGCAGATTTGACTGGAACTAGTGGTTGATGTTGTTGTATTCAATATGGTGATTGTTTTCACTTTTTAGAACTTTTTTTGTTAAATTTTTAGATTGTATTCATTTTTTTAAGGGTGTATTTGTTAATTTTGATGTATCTATATTTTTAGGTATTTAGTTTTTACTCATTGTATTCATGAATACAGCGAACCTGTTTATGAATACAGATAGTCATTCATGAATACAGTGAAAAAGTACCTACAAATGCATACAGTTAAGTTGATATATTTGACTTGAGTATCACTTAGTTGAATACATCTGCCTTGAATACATCGAAACCAAACTTGAATACAGCGAAATCTGAACTTGAATACAGCGAAATTTGATTCAGCCGAATTTTGAATACAATCTACTGTAGCGCGTGAATACAATCTACTGTAGCTACGAAATGTAATGGCCAAACCCATCGACAGACACCTGTAGTCGTCCACTTCTTTCACTTGAGCACCTAAAGTGACCCTTGTTCCATTTAGACACTTCAGGTGGGTTATTCCTATTCCACTTAGACACTTTTTGCACCGTTATCGGAGCAAAACCAACACCAAAGGGGGCGCCACCTCATTGCACATCCAAACCAGCCCAAAAGCCTCAATTTTTAATGGTCAAAACTCTACGAATTTACAAATTAGTGAATTTACAATTAAAATGAGTTGGCACAATTTAATTGAGTTGGCACAATTTAAATGAGTTTTTAATTGGCCACTTAATCCACGTAGGAGACGACTGGTGTTGGTTTTGCTCCGATAATGGTGCAAAAAGTGTCTAAGTGGAATAGGAATGACCCACCTGAAGTGTCTAAATGGAACAAGGGCCACTTTAGGTGCTCAAGTGAAAGAAGTGGACGACCACAGGTGTTCGTCGATGGGTTTGGCCAAATGTAATTAGCTAAAGTGTAGCTATGTCAAATTTTGAACCCTCAAAATGTAGTCATTTATGTAAGTTTTCCTATATTTAGGGAAAATGACATTACTAATGGCCATGTATGGGCTTAATGCCGTGAATTGGCCTTTCGGCCCAAACTATTGACAAGCGCTAGCCTAGCAGCTCAATTACTACAAGAGATTAGACTTTTTTTGTGGCGACTTTGACAACTAAAAGCCGCTACAAAAGATCAAAATGTCGCCACTAAAAGTCGTTGCGTGTCCTGCTGTTGCTAAAGGTTTTTATGACGACACAAGGGTCACCACAAGAACTACACATTTTTTGGCGACTAAGCTTGCCACAAAAAACAAAAAACAAATATGCGATGAAAAAATTCATATTGAGCCAAATATATCCAAAACATGTATAATATGTGTATATTTAATATGTATATGTTGATTGAGCCTTTAAGAAATATCTCAAAACATGTACAATATGTGTATAATCATTGTATAATATGTGTGTAGTTAGTAAGTATGCGTTGATTATACATTTGTTAAACACATGTATACAATAATGACATGTTTTCTAAACAAATATTGTAGGGATACATATTTTTGCAACAATAACACAGTTTCTATACGTATGATACATTTTATTTACAATAATGATACAGTTTCTATACATATGCTGGAATTAGTTGAAAAAAGGCTACGAAATGGAATCATTTTAAAAAGGCCAAAAAAAGTCTTTTAAACTTCTTGGGACATTCAATTGTCAATAGTTTGGGTCGGATGACCATTTGTGTCCTTTTTCCATATATTTATACATAGATATGCTATCATTAAAACAACCCATTTTAGGATGTAATAAAAGATTATTATATTGGCCTAAGAGTTATCATTAAAGGAGCCAATTTGATGGACATATACTTTATGAAAAGGCGTCTTTTAAATTGAAAATACCCCAACGTAACCTTTAAAAGGGGTGGTCCCTAAAGTTAGAATACATTTTTTTTTCTCCAATCTCTAAGAACAAAGTATCAAAGAGCGATTCGATACTTAGAAGGATCACTTCTTCAATCAAGTTTTGTCCAATGGAACAAGGTTAAGTCCCTAACCATTCTTCTAGTTTTGTATCCCTGTCTAATGATTTGCATGTGATCTTGTGTGGACTGTATAAGGTTTTCAAGACTTCATCCTTATTAAGATTTCATATCTAAAGTAAAATAGTAAGTAACATGTTATAATCGATTAAATTGCATTGATGGTATAAATTTTATATTGCTAATGTAGGTAAGTTGAGCCCACATATAAATATAAAAAAATTTAGGAAGAAATTGCATGGCTTGCCCTTCAAAACGGGCTGGTCTGCATTTTTTGCCCCTCAAATGAGATGGTCTTTAATTTTTGCCCTCCAAAAGCGAATTTATGCCTAGCAGGGCATAAGTTCTTTAAGGCGTGAGGCATAATTTGTGGAATATTATGGTGCGAAAGTAACAAAAAGAAATTATTTGCCTTGAAGGGGAAAAACTAATGACCATCACAATATAGGGACAAAAGTGAAAATGACCCAAGTTTTATTCATTAACTATCACAAATAAGAAAACTAACAACTAATTGTTTTGAAAAAATTTCAGTACCTATTAAGAAATTATTAAGAGAAATAAGACTTGATGGTCATTAAATTCGTTTAGAACAAAAATGTTCATCATAATATAATTAAGGTCAATAATTTCAGATGATTTTCTCTAAATTATTACTACCTTCAACAATTCAGGATTAGCTAAGCTCTTTAATGGGTTGTCTCGTCCCGTGCCATTAGCTTAGTGGGATGAGCGGACCTAGGGGTTCGTCCCCCTTGTCCTGTCCCACAAACATCCCGGTCCCCCTATCCCGTTAAGAATTCATCCAGTCCTATGCCACTAAAATCGTTCTGTCCCCGTCCCATTTAAATTAGAAAAAACATGTTTGTATGTCTTGAATTGACAATGTTATCAATTTAAGTTTGATGTTTATTTTAAATTTGTGTTTATTTACTAAATTTATGTAGTGTTAAATCACACTATCATCTTCTTATAAAAATTTTAGTGATTTCAATTAATATAATTTTTAAAAAATTTGAAAACCCCACTAAGGGATCCGACCCATCCCATCCCCTCAGTTAGTGGGATGAGACATACCGAGGGTTCGTCTTGCTAATTCCGACCCGCTAAGGTCCCGGTCCCTCTCATCCTATTGGGCAATTCGCAGGAATGCGCTTATTTTGGTGGTCTTTAATTTTTGCCCCTCAAATTGGCGGTTTTAATTTTTGGCCTTTGCCTAATATCATGTGGTTTGGGGTTTGAACTCTGGCTCGGTAAAAAAAAATAAAAAATCGCAAGACAGAGTTTTGTAGCAAAGTTAGGCCTATAACTCTACCTTGCGAAATTCCTTTTTTTATTTTTTTATTTTTTTACTGAGCTATTGTTCGAACCTAGAATCTTCAGGTATTAGGCGAAAGACTAAAATTAAAGACCACCAATTTGAGGGACAAAAATTAAAGACCAGTGCTTTTGAATGGCAATCCGCACAAAAAAATGTATCCCATTAAGGAATCGTCCGTTAGACGGCCTTAGGATTGGCCCACTATGAAAGCATATTAATTTGATTAATTTCCTTACACCGAAAAAAGAGGGGCAATTCTCAGCAATGTCCTTATTTTGGGGTGGTCTTTAATTTTTGCTCATTAAATTGGTAGTCTTTAATTTTTGTCCTTCATTAGAATCCCTTGATTTTGGGTTCAAACTCCTGCTCAGTCAAAAATTAAAAAAAATTCGCAAGGCCGATTTTTTTCAAAACTCTATCTTAAGGGAGAGTTTTTCAAACTCTACGTTTTGGACTAAAATCTGTCTTAAGCATGCAAAATTTTGCCCGACAAAATTCTACTTTGTGAATTCAAACCTCTGCCTTGCGAAATTCCTTCTTTTTTTACTGAGCTTGACTTCAAACTCAGAACCTCGGGGTATTAAGCGAAGGATAAAAATTAAAGACCACCAATTTGAGGGCCAAAAATTAAAGACCACCCTAAAAGAAGGACCAAAAATTAAAATGGAGTTTCCAAGTTTCAGCCCATTATGAAGCTTATTGCCGGCCCAAGCCCAACTCAGCACCCCAAGTAGCATCTGTTTTCACCTCGCAAAACCCTAAACCCTGATTATAGCACTATATAAAGTCTGCTCGACTTACAACGCTACTCAGCATTAGGGTTTTATAACACTTCTCTGCTCAACTTTCTCAGTACAGCTCACAAAGTTGCTTACAGCAGCAGCCATGGTTGCACCAACTAGAGGTATGCATTTCTTGTTCTATGTAATTACTTATCGGATATAAGTTTGCTTACTAGTAATAGTTTCTGTCTGTTCTAATACATGGTTTATGACTTTGTTCACTGGAATTACTTCTACTGCCTGATTGTATGAAATGGGTTCAACCTAAGTAGTAATAGTAGTGTATTTGTTAAACCTATTCTTGAAAACGCTTTTCTTGAGCTGTGTGTTTATCGAGGGGTAAGGTCTGTGTAGCCAGTAAGGGTACATAGTAGCAGATGTTGAACCCCTTGTGTTATATTTTTGAACCCCTTAATAAACAATCCTGTCCCCACTTGTGGAATCACACTGGTATGTTGTAGTAGTTGGTGGTGTTGTTGTTGTTTATGTTCTAATATGTGGTTTTGCAGGTCGTGGATTCAGGGGTGGTAGAGGAGATGGAGGAGGACGTGGCGGTCGAGGTGGTTTCAGCGGTGGCAGAGGGGGATTCGGCAGTGGGATGAAGCGTGGTGGTGGAAGAGGAGGCAGAGGAGACAGAGGTGGAAGAGGCGGAGGAAGAGGACGTGGAGGAATGAAGGGTGGTAGTAGGGTTGTGGTGGAGCCTCATAGACATGGAGGTGTGTTTATTGCTAAGGGTAAGGAGGATGCTCTTTGTACTAAGAATTTGGTACCTGGTGAAGCTGTTTACAATGAGAAGAGAATCTCTGTTCAGGTTATAACCCTTTCCTTTCCTTTAAGTAACTGTTTTTTTTTTGTGTGTACATAGCTTTA
The DNA here is from genome assembly GCF_029784015.1 of Lycium ferocissimum. Taxonomy (NCBI): domain Eukaryota; kingdom Viridiplantae; phylum Streptophyta; class Magnoliopsida; order Solanales; family Solanaceae; genus Lycium; species Lycium ferocissimum. The sequence continues at coordinate 290,046 of NW_026713343.1, read as the reverse complement.
TATGACTCTTAGTAAATGTTTGCAACTTTCAATCTTTCTGGAATGTGCATAACTTGGTGCTTAGAAATTTGGATGTTGAGTAATTGTTTTTTTTTACTTTGGTGTGATGTACATAACTTTGTGTGACTATTAGTAAATGCTTGGAAGGTTGATTTTTTTTTTTTGGGATGTGCATAGCTTAGTGCTAGAAAATTGATTGTGAAGTGGATTATGACCATAAGTTGTTGAAAAATTACGTGTGATTTGTCTCAATCTATTTAAATGTTAGTAAATCGCCGTTTATGCTATCAAATTGAAGTATGTAGTTCCGGAATGGTGCGTTATGTTCTTATTTGTTCTCAATTTACAAGAACTTGCAAATTAGTATAATGGTTTGATTGTTATTGTAGTTACTTGTCTCCTACTTGGCCAGTCTTGTATGCATAATCTGCATAACCTACCATAGATTTCTGTTATGATTATTAAATCATTTCAGAATTTAATCAGCTTCAATATATCCGTAAAATAAAAACCACCAGTGTATGCCAGAACTTACCAGTTTAATATTTGCATTATGTACAAGATATTGATTTCTGTGTTTGCTTATTATATTCTTAGAATGAAGATGGAACAAAGATTGAATACAGAGTGTGGAATCCTTTCCGTTCTAAGTTAGCAGCTGCAATTCTTGGAGGAGTTGATGATATCTGGATTGTAAGTTTCTCTTGTCAACTAATTAGCTTGAAAAAAGGTCCCTTTATTTCAATAATAACATTCTTCTTTCCATTTGTAATCTGTTCCAGAAACCGGGCGCTCGTGTCCTTTACCTTGGTGCTGCTTCAGGAACAACAGTGTCTCATGTCTCAGACCTTGTTGGTCCTGTAAGGATCTATGGCCTATGAATTGATTCCTATTTTGCGTTGAGGGATGTGCTGGTTTTTTATTACAACTTATTTTTCTTTTGCAGGATGGAGTGGTATATGCTGTTGAATTTTCTCATAGAAGTGGAAGGGACTTGGTGAACATGGCTAAGAAACGTACTAATGTTATTCCCATTATTGAGGATGCTAGACACCCAGCTAAATACAGAATGCTGGTTGGAATGGTCGATGTGATATTTTCTGATGTTGCTCAGCCTGATCAGGTCTGAATTTTTATGGCCATAGATATGGAATAGTATTTTGTTGGTCATTTGCTGTAGATTTATATTTCATTGACTTGACATTGAATTACTGTTGTCTTTTCTTTTAAGAAAAATAATTTTATGGTTTGGTTCATTCTTGCACTTTCGATTTTTTTTTCTGTCCTTTGTTTTCTTCAAGTAGCCTTTGCTTTTGTGGCTGATTTCTTTACCCAAATATATAGTCTAACGTGTTTTAATTTCTTACCCAAACTTTAGATGTTCATTTTTGTGTTCACTAGACTTTAAACTTTTCAAAAGTGCTTCTTTATCTATGAATTTTCTTTTCCTTCAGTTCTATATTGAACTGAAAAGCAGATGATGAGTTACTCGGATTCCCCTTCAAGACTAATGGGTGATGCAAAAACCGAGTTTCTGATGCTTGTCTTATTTATTGGTTTTAAGTTTAGTTATTAACTTCCAACTCTACTTTTCTTTGCTTTCAATTTTGTTTTTCATTCTATGTTTCTTCTTTGAATAAGATGAAACAGTACAATATGTCAATACTTCTTTTGACACAAGGACCTCTTCTGATCTTGTGAACTGTATTGCTTCTAATGAAAATATGGTTTACTTTTCATGTGTTTTGACTTTTTTCTTCTTCAGCCTATTGTCTTTTCCATATCATGAAGAGTAACTTTGTATATCTCGTCTTTATGGCTCTACATAAGCCACATTGCAGAGATTTGGCCTAAAAAGGAGATGTTTGCCTGTGGCCCACCCTATTTGACGCCGGGGTGGGCATAAATACCGAAAACCGAACCGAACTGAATGAATTCGGTTTTTCGGTTTTCGGTGTTTCGGTTCGGTTCCGGTTTTTTTAAATAGCAAATTCGGTGTTCGGTTCGGTGTTCGGTTTCGGATTTCCGGTTTTTCGGTTTTACCGAAAATGTAATATATTATTTTTTTATACCAATATATATATATATATCAATATCATATTTCCGGTTTTCATTTTCATATTCAATGACATATATGAGTCATCTAACTTTATTTTGCTGATCCATTGGACAGTTATTTAGAATTTTCTCAGTTTAATTTCAACATTAACGACCACTTGTTCAATACAGCATAAGTTAAAAAGGTCGTGGACATGTCATTTTCTCTGCTAATTTAAGTTTGGGAAGCTGTCTTTTAGGCGTGATTAATAGCCATTCCTTTTATCATAACTAACCCTTCCTTCAGGATAATATATGTTTACATGTACGTTGAACAAATGGTTGAATCAAAATGAAAAAGTTAGGAATTTGTGGCTGCAGTTGCGGGCAGCTGCTGCTGCTGCTGTTGGCTGCTGCTGCTGCTGCTGCGGCTGCTGCAGCTGTTGATACTTGGTCATGAATCATTTAGTAACGGGTGACTATTGCTTAACCAATGCTAAAAAACCGAATCAGAAAACCGAAACCGAACCGAACCGAACTAATTCGGTGCGGTGTTCGGTTTCCACTTTAAAAAAATCGAAACCGAAACACCGAACCAAACTTTGAAAAAACCGAACCGAGCAATCGAACGCCCACCCCTATATTTGAGTCTCCATTCTTGTCCTGCAGCACAGCAGTATGTGGTGTATAATTCTATTCGAATGTTTAAATAACCTCTTTTGTTCACAGGCAAGAATTTTAGCTCTAAATGCATCTTACTTCTTGAAAGCTGGAGGTCACTTTGTTATATCAATCAAGGTTTGTAGCCCCTGCTCTATCATGTTATGCCAATGTAAAGAGATTGTTGAAAGTTCCACATGTTTCCTTTTATGGGGAATTTGCGTGCACCGGAATTTCTCCTCTGTTGATTGTTATTTCTTCATTATCTTTGCTTACACAGTTCCCTCTATTTTTATAGGCAAACTGTATTGACTCAACAGTGCCAGCGGAGGCTGTATTTGCTCAGGAAGTGAAGAAGCTACAAGCAGAGCAGTTTAAACCAATTGAACAAGTTACTCTTGAACCTTTTGAAAGGGACCACGCCTGTGTGGTTGGTGCCTATCGGGTGCCAAAGAAGCAAAAGGTTGCTGCCTAGAAAATTTAAGCTCATGTTTTTTTGTTAGTTCTGTAGGAGGTTTTGTTCAAACACTCTTAAACTAGTGCAACACTGTTATATTTGATGGTAGTGTGATGTGATTTTGGTTCTCAATGTTATTGTTCGTGTGTTTTGTTTCTTTCTCTTGTTTTTATATGTCCCCTTGTGTTTTGACTATTTAAAGCAATAGATCAGTTACAAGGGAGAAAGAGCATAACAAACATCTTTAGTCTAATCTTCTATGCTTTCTCATACCATACAGGTGCAGAATGACCTAATAACAGGACTTATTAGTACTACAAATATCCGTGCAAGATATGTTTTGAGCTAGATGTATGCAATCATCAGACATTTTACCATAATGCGCTCAGGTTGTTATGTCAAAAAGTTCAAAACATGCTTTGTTTGCATACCTGCACCAATGTCTTCGCTATATGATTATTAGATTATAATAACATCTGCTTCTTCTTTTATCTAAGTACACTTCAAATGGTGTTCTGTGGTGTAAGCTGCCTAACAATAATTGAATACATATATCAGTGACTAAGAGCTGTATGCAGCGGTTAACCCCTTTCAAACCCAATTCGAAGGACATTTATCACCGATTCATGATTGATGCTACTGTAGTAATCTAGATGGGAAGTCGAGTACTGTCCACATCCACACTAACCAAACAAAGTCATCCCCAAATGAGAACAACTTACAAAATTCTTCAAATCATTAATCTCCTCTTCCACTCCCACCGGATTGTCGCGAATTACTATTCTAATCTTCTCTTTCTCTTCCTTATCAAGGAAGTTGGACTTCCAAAATGGCTGAACTAGGTCGACAGGGAAACTAAAAAAGTTAGATAACAAAAGGGATTTGATAATGTTATAACTCAAAGCATTAGTCATAAGATGTTAACGAATGTTTCAGATTTCAATGTGTATCATCATTTTACAAACAGTGCATAACAGAAGGAATTAAAGATACTTTAATTCAAAGCTTGGACTAGACATTATACCAATTAAGGTCAGCAAGTGTACCTTTTTTATCAAAACTTAACTGTGATCAACTTCTCCCATCCACATCAAACCCAGCCCCCGTCCAACCAGGTGGTGCTGAACCTCTACCTTTAGGCACTATGCCAATTCCCTTGCCTCTTCCTTGGGCATTAATTTTCTTCTTCCCTCTTGCTTCAGGTTGTTGGTTTTGTCCATTTTCTGCTGCAGCATTTCCTTCTTTCAATGTAGTTTCAGATAATCCATTTGATGATTCTTGTGTACCTTGAACTGAAGAAACATCACGAGTCATACTGCTCGGTGCAGGTCCCACGGGATTCAGATCCTAAGAACATTTTGAGCCATCAGTTTTATGCAGCTTTGGTTAGGAAACATTATTAAACACTTAACGCGACAAGCATCATATCATCTCAGATTCTCAGTGCCACTTTTAGTCTTGTAGCTTCAAACAAGATTATGGAAGGAGCAAAAAAGAAGCTAAAGGCACGCTGCTAGTGTTATCTTGAAGGATAAAGGTTCCAATCAAACATTGGGGATCATTTCAGCTTCTAGTTTTGGCTACGTCGTCGTAGACTTGAAGTATGTTATCTGGCCTGCATTGTGCTCATGCTCCCCTCAACATTGTCGTCCCTCTCGCAAGGGAGGGATTGTGTAGGTTACTCACACTTCACATAATTTAAGTATCAAACCTAGTCCCACATCTGCAAAGAAGGGGATATTAGAGCTTTCTGATAAAATGGCTTAGAGCATTGGCCAAATTGGGGCATTCTGGGGACTTTTTTTAGGCACAAGCTCATCCAATTTTATAGTACATCCAATTTGGCCACTTGGGAACTCTGTCCTTCAAGCCCAAATAAGTTGGACTTGGTTCAATCTTCAGCGCTGCCAAATAGCTCTCTTCAGGTTTAAAAATAAGACTGCTTTCACAGAGTAACCACCGATGACAAGGTTCATTAAGCAACAAAGGAGTAGCAGAAGGTTTAACAAAAACCTATAAGAATCAAACCATAATTCTCCACATTCACTTGAAAAATACATCAGTATTCATAAGCAACGAGAAAATCAAGTAAAAGAATTTGGATCCAGCCTGAAATTTACTCGAGTTCTACATGTTTAATCTGAGATTACCATATTGATTAAACACAGAAGCAAGTTACAATTGTTCCAATAAGTCCCTCTTGCACCATTTTCTTGTGGGCAGTCATATATTGAATCAGCAGGTTTTGCACATATACTACTTCTTGTTGCTTGTTGTGGACTCTAGAGTTAGTCGAAGACTTAACTTACTAAGAGGATGGTAGAAGGTCAAGAACATCATCAGCTCCTAAACTCACACACATCCAAAAGGAGACAAAATGCAACAGCGTAAAAAAAGTGATATCACATTACTAATAGATCTAGTAGCCATCTAGAAAACAAGCAGAACACAAACAAAGCTAGTGAACTCCTCATAAAGATTCCAAAAAAAAGTAATTTCTTACCAAGGTAGGGGATGTGGATTCTCTGCTCGGATTTAAAGCTTCCAGCTTCCTTTTCAGTTCTTCCAATCTAGCGAGCTGACTGTTACTACTTTCACGAACCTATTAAAGGTAATGACACTTGAAATGATTCACACAATCTAACATCGTAAACGAAACCAAGGAAACATACAAAAGCAAAGTACCAGATTATTCAAGTCCTCACAAAGCTTTTGCTTGAAATCCTCCTCATCTTTAACAGCTTTTGATGCTTCTTCCCATGCCTAGAGATATTATCAGTTAAGAAGAAGCAAATCACATACCATATTTAAAAGTTGGTTACAGTTTTCTTTAAGTGACAAATAAAATGCTCTTCTTTCATATCTCCCTTTAATGTTTTTTCCTTTTTTGCCAGGTGAAAATCACATTCAGAAGAAAGGTTGCTACTATGGAAGCAGAACCATTACAAGAGATATGAAAACAAACAAATTTTCGTTAGACTCACTGTAAGAGAAAAATGCAAGAAACTGAGAGAAGGATAAGGTCTTCTCTAGGTAACTGATAAGACAGGAAAGTACAGGATATAAAGTAATAAAATGGACCTGAGAAGAGACTTCAGTCGTCATCCTATATGTGATCATCTTGGGAATGAGTAACTAGCTATTTCGAGAAGCTACTATCATCTATTGCTCACAGTATAGATTTGCAGTCTAGTTTCTTCCTTGGCAAACCCAACGTGTAGTTCAAGGAAGGAACCACCATTGGAAAAGGAACAAAACGAAACAACATAATATAGCCATTGCCTCACTTTCCTTGTAAACGGACCATAACTTTCTATATGCACGAATTGGAAACACAAAATTTACGCAAAACCAACAAAAAGTGGCAATTGATCCTAAAGTTATTCCAACATAATCGGAAAAACCATAGTCGAGGGGTGATCTACGATGGATGGCAGGATTCTGTAGGTGTTTAGGTGGTTACTGAAGGCTCTGCAAAGCGCTTTCTATTGAGGAGACAGGGGATGACGAGATATGGAGGGAGTTTTGGCGAGTGCTAAGTACACGGGCACCCTCAAAGTGGAAGATAGGACAAAGCTATAGAATCTTTGGTCATAACCATGGCATTTATTTGGATATATTTTTTAACTATGTTCTTTCAATGAGTTATAAGATGAGACCAAACGTGTAACGACCCATTAGGTCGTTTTGATTGTTTTCTCGTTTTTGCCTATTTTTGAACCCGCCTTTCTCTGTTGCTTTCGTGATTGCATAGACGTGCAGCCTTAAAACAAAATTTTGAATAAATAAATTTTTTAGAAAAAAGTCATAAGCCTATAATCTTTATGTGTCAGGTTGACTTTAGACATAATATTAAAGTGTTGCCTTTCTTAAAGGGGAGCTTATAATGTCGTGCTCTTGGCCTCTAGTAGCCATATAGCATACTAAATAAGTTGTGCCACATTAATCCTTTTTTAATCTTGTACCAAGTTTATGTATGTTTTAATAAAAATGACTTCCTATGGAATTTGTACTGAGTTATCTAATCACTTTCTGTCACGATATGTTTTCTGAATAAGCTGCGATTAACATTCGGTGCCTCAACTTGATCAAACGAGACTTATTATTTAGAGTTCAAGGCATAACTAATTATTTTTTTCATTGTCCTTAATAAAATGTTGTTATTAATGAAAATGAAAAATAAATAAAGTAAATTTTTAATGAAGAAAGATTATAACTTAGATATAAATAAGGGTAAAATTAGTCAAATACTCCTCCTAATTAATATTCTTAATGGGCGTGTAAATTCAAAAAATGAAAAATAATTTGAGACGGAAGGAGTGCTTAATTATTTGGACATTTTCCTTATTTAATTGTCACTGTCTCTCATTCTCCTTTTCAATTTAAGAGTCGAGAAAGTAAATTTAGAGAAATGGGTCAAAAGAAAATAAATATAGTGTCAATGAAAATATGCGGCGTTGGTTAAGTGGAGCTGGCAAGTTGAATAAAGGAGAGCAGAGTCTCCCGGCGCAGAAAAGAAAAGATTCCCAAAGTGCTGCTGCCACTATAATCCATTAAAATGGAGTTGGCAAGTTTCAGCCCATTGCCGGCCCAAGCCCAACTCAGCACCCCAAGTAGCATCAAGCAAAACCCTAAATCCTGATTATAGCACTATATGAACAAGTCTGCTCGCTACTCAGCATTAACACTTGTCTGCTCAACTTTCTCACAAACAACAGCAGCCATGGTTGCACCAACTAGAGGTATGCATTTCTTGTTCTATGCAATTAAATTACTTCTACTGCCTGATTGTATGAAATGGTTTCAATAAAGCAGAGTGTATATAAGTTCCCTAAGTAGTGTATTTTATTCTTGAAAACGCTTTTCTTGAGCTGTGCGTTTACTGTGTAGCCAGTAAGGGTCAAGGCGAAAAATTATAAATATATACATAGTAGCAGATGTTGGTGTGTTTAATTCTTTATATTTTTGAACCCCTTAATAAACAATCACACTGGTATGTTGTAGTAGTTGGTGGTGTTGTTGTTTATGTTCTAATATGTGGTTTTGCAGGTCGTGGATTCAGGGGTGGTAGAGAAGATGGAGGAGGAAGAGGAGGACGTGGCGGTCGAGGTGGTTTCAGCGGTGGTAGAGGGGGATTTGGCAGTGGAGGAAGTGGGATGAAGCGTGGTGGTGGAAGAGGAGGTAGAGGAGACAGAGGGAGAAGAGGCGGAGGAAGAGGACGTGGAGGAATGAAGGGTGGTAGTAGGGTTGTGGTGGAGCCTCATAGACATGGAGGTGTGTTTATTGCTAAGGGTAAGGAGGATGCTCTTTGTACTAAGAATTTGGTACCTGGTGAAGCTGTTTACAATGAGAAGAGAATCTCTGTTCAGGTTATAACCCTTTCCTTTAAGTAACTGTTTTTTTTGTTGTGTGTACATAGCTTTATATGACTCTTAGTAAATGTTTGCAACGTTCAATCTTTCTGGAATGTGCATAACTTGGTGCTTAGAAATTTGGATGTTGAGTAATTGTTTTTTTTTACTTTGGTGTGATGTACATAACTTTGTGTGACTATTAGTAAATGCTTGGAAGTTTGATTTTTTTTTTTTTTGGAATGTGCATAGCTTAGTGGTAGAAATTTGATGATGAAGTGGATTATGATTATAAGTTGTTGAAAAATTACGTGTGACTTGTCTCAATTTATTTAAATGTTAGTCAATCGCCGTTTATGCTATCAAATTGAAGTATGTAGTTCCGGAATGGTGCGTTATGTTCTTACTTGTTCTCAATTTACAAGAACTTGCAAATTAGTATAATGATTTGATTGTTATTGTAGTTACTTGTCTCCTACTTGGCCAGTCTTGTATGCATAATCTGCATAACCTACCATAGATTTCTGTTCTGATTATTAAATCATTTCAGAATTTAATCAGCTTCAATATATCCGTAAAATAAAAACCACCAGTGTATGCCAGAACTTACCAGTTTAATATTTGCATTATGTACAAGATATTGATTTCTGTGTTTGCTTATTATATTCTTAGAATGAAGATGGAACAAAGATTGAATACAGAGTGTGGAATCCTTTCCGTTCTGGGTTAGCAGCTGCAATTCTTGGAGGAGTTGATGATATCTGGATTGTAAGTTTCTCTTGTCAACTAATTAGCTTGAAAAAAGGTCCCTTTTATTTCAATAATAACATTCTTCTTTCCATTTGTAATCTGTTCCAGAAACCGGGCGCTCGTGTCCTTTACCTTGGTGCTGCTTCAGGAACAACAGTGTCTCATGTCTCAGACCTTGTTGGTCCTGTAAGGATCTATGGCCTTTGAATTGATTCCTATTTTGCGTTGAGGGATGTGCTGTTTTTTAATTAGAACTTATTTTTCTTTTGCAGGATGGAGTGGTATATGCTGTTGAATTTTCTCATAGAAGTGGAAGGGACTTGGTGAACATGGCTAAGAAACGTACTAATGTTATTCCCATTATTGAGGATGCTAGACACCCAGCTAAATACAGAATGCTGGTTGGAATGGTCGATGTGATATTTTCTGATGTTGCTCAGCCTGATCAGGTCTGAATTTTTATGGCCATAGATATGGAATAGTATTTTGTTGGTCATTTGCTGTAGATTTATATTTCATTGACTTGACATTGAATTACTGTGTCTTTTCTTTTAAGGAAAAGAATTTTATGGTTTGGTTCATTCTTGCACTTTCGATTTTTTTTTCTGTCCTTTGTTTTCTTCAAGTAGCCTTTGCTTTTGTGGCTGATTTCTTTACCCAAATATATAGTCTAACGTCTTTTAATTTCTTACCCAGACTTTAGATGTTCATTTTTATGTTCACTAGACTTTAAACTTTTCAAAAGTGCTTCTTTATCTATGAATTTTCTTTTCCTTCAGTTCTATATTGAACTGAAAAGCAGATGATGAGTTACTCGATTCTTCAAGACTCATGGGTGATGCAAAAACCGAGTTTCTGATGCTTGTCTTATTTATTGGTTTTAAGTTTAGTTATTAACTTCCAACTCTACTTTTCTTTGCTTTCAATTTATTTTTTTCATTCTATGTTTCTTCTTTGAATAAGATGAAACATTTACAATATGTCAATATTCTTTTGACACAAGGACCTCTTCTGATCTTGTGAACTGCTTTATATTGCTTCTAATGAAAATATGGTTTACTTTTCATGTGTTTTGACTTTTTCTTCTCTCAGCCTATTGTCTTTTCCATATCATGAAGAGTAACTTTGTATATCTCGTCTTTATGGCTCTACATAAGCCACATTGCAGAGATTTGGCCTAAAAAGGAGATGTTTGCCTGTGGCCCACCCTATTTGAGTAGGGGTGGGCATAAATACCGAAAACCGAAAAACCGAACCGAACCGAATGAATTCGGTTTTTCGGTTTTCGGTGTTTCGGTTTTTTTAAATAGCAAATTCGGTGTTCGGTTCGGTGTTCGGTTTCAGATTTCCGGTTTTTCGGTTTTACCAAAAATGTAATATATTATTTTTTTATACCAATATATATATATATATATCAATATCATATTTCCGGTTTTCATTTTCATATTCAATGACATATATGAGTCATCTAACTTTATTTTGCTGATCCATTGGACAGTTATTTAGAATTTTCTCAGTTTAATTTCAACATTAACGACCACTTGTTCAATACATGACTCATCCTAGGTATAGAGTAATACGTCTTCCTATAGTGGCTGCTCCATTTATTCAGGCAGACACTAGTTTGGTGAAATTCAAAATTGCTGACCAGTGTTGATGTGTATAGGTTCAGCTTATGTGTTCATTGCCTTGAAAAACTGTTGTGGATAACATGGAGCTATCAGCATAAGTTAAAAAGGTCGTGGACATGTCATTTTCTCTTCTAATTTAAGTTTGGGCAGCTGTCTTTTGGGCGTGATTAAATCTTATATCATTTTACATAAAGAGAAAATTCTTCAATTGAAAAAGAAGACAAAAGAAAGCTAAAGATAAATGGTAAAAGAAAGACTGAGCACATAAATTAGGTTCATTTCCCTAACAAGAACCTTGTCGTGCTATAATTTTAAGACACAAAATTACAAAAACAAGGTTCTAATTAAGGCCAAAACATATCAACACAAATCCTTGTAATTTCTTCAAATTCTTTTTTCCTTTCTAAAACTATCACTAAAACTTGTTAAACCACTTTTGCTGGCAATTAATTGAGCTCCTTAGTAGCTGAATTTGAAGAAGAAAAAGAAGAAGTAAGATAATCTGTATTTTCATGTCTAATAAGTTCTGATAAGAGAAGAATTAGAGAAGCCATTAAAATTCAGTTTCAAGATATATAATTTTTTTGTTTCAAAATTTGAGGCAATGAATTAAAGATTTTCTTGACAGATATATCCAATTTATAGTAAGCAAGAAAAAGTGGTTGTTTGAGTAATAAAAATACAGTGGCAGCCCACCTTTTTAATGCAAAACTGAGAATTTGACTTGAAAGTTCCACGATTTTCCTTCAAAGGGAATTTGCTTCACCGAATTTCTGCCTCTTTGATTTTATCCTTCATTATCTTTGCTTACATACAGTTCCCTCCCGTATTTCGGTATAAACAAAAGAAAACAAAAAAAAAATTGCCAAGGCGGAGGCTTGATGCGAAATTAGTGAAGAATTGCGGCGAAGTTGAGCAGTTTAAACCAATTGAACAAGTTACTCTTGAACCTTTTAGAAAGGGACCACGCCTGTGTTTGGTGCCTATCCAAAGCTCTAAGAAGCAAAAGGTTGCTGCGATTTTTAAATTCATGTTTTGTTGTTAGTTCTGCAGGAGGTTTTGTTCAAACACAAATTACAGACCAACAATTTGAGGGTGTGTGAATAAAAGACCAGTGCCTGTTGAAGGTTCATGTGTTTTGTTTCTCTGATTTGACTTTAATGTTGTGTGGGACTTTTAAAGCACAAGAAAGTTACAAGGGAGAAAGGTGGGGGGGGGGGGGTAACAAATCTTTAGTCTAATCTTCTAAATTGCAGCTAAGTTCCAGAAAGAAGAGTGAATAGTGATGGAACTACGGGCCGTGTGGTTCCGACATGTTTTCAGCAACAACTGTGTTTTCTTTGTCAGTAATAGCAACAACATCACATGCTCTTTTTAGTTTTAATTCATCTTTACTGCTTCCCTAACTGTGGGTTTTTGCTCAACAATTACTTGTGGATACTCTTCTACAGTCTTTAATGCCGAGGTATTGCGTGTGGACGCCATATTCTGAGCACTAACCCCATGCTCTGAAGTAACAGTACTACTGTTACTGTTGGACTCCAAATTTTTTATTGATGGTATTCCTTAACATTAATGTTGGCAATGATAGTATCCCTAACATTAATTAATTGCGGAGCCACATAGGCAAATAGAGTTAGTCTAATATTACACTTCCATTTGCATAAACTACCAAAACAACATTTGCTTGCTATCACTGCATCTTTCATTAGTCCTTTTTAATAGACAAAAAGCTTACTGGAAAAAAAAAATCTCTAAAAGAACGCTTTCAGAAGAAGAAGCTCGTGAGGAAGAAAACCCTTATATTTTTTAATTGTGAAAAGGTGAGGATTATACCTCATTGGGCTTAAAAACTCCAACACTACCACTTGGGGTTGCCATCAACTTCACTCTCTTGATGTCATAATTGGGGTCACCATTTGTAGGGCAGTGCTGAATGTAATGACCAGGCACATTGCATCGATGACACACATACCCCGAAGGTGGCTTTTTGCAACCAAAACCATAGCCATTAGAGGACTGCCTAAAGTCTGGAGCATCAATTAAATTCTTGATCTTAGTTTCCTCACCGTTTATACTACTAGTGGGGGTACTTGGCACAGCATTATTACCTGGCAGTTTTTTGGGGGTTGCATATACATCATCCCCAAAATAATCCCATTCAAAATCTAGAGAATAAATTGACTCTGCTTTTACTTCTACTGAATGAGCCTCTTCCTCACACACTTGATAAGTGATGGAATTACTATGGGCAAGCGAGGTAGCCCAGGAAGACGACGAATCAAAACACTTGTGTTTTTAGGAATCAAAGCGTTTTGATCAACATATTCTTCGTTAGTGATGATAGCAAGGTCAAAATCTTTACCCTTACCATAACGCTTGGATTCAAATATTTTCAATTTCAAATTGGCAGCAGAAATAAATGGATCAACAATTGGAACAGAATCATAATCTTTAGCACTTTTATACTTGAAATACACAGCCATAACTGAATTCTAGAAACAATAATAAGAAAGAAGTTTCAATCCAGTCGAATATTGAATACAATAGGCCTAGTCGAATATTGAATAGTACAAGCAGAATCAATAGAGAGTAAAGTTGTCCCAAAATAACACTAAAGAAGCACCCTTTCTATCAGCTAATTCTCCAAATCAAGATTCTTCAACAAGCTTCGATCGGCAATCCAAACGAACAAGCACGAAAACCCGACAGTTTCAGATGGATGGAATCAGTTGAATCAACAACTGGTTCTTCAAAATTACGCACAGCAACAACACGAGAGCGGATTGAAGTTGCTTCAAGATTATGCACGAGAACGGATTGAAACAGCTTGCACAAAAATAGACTGGGACCAAATATTTCTTTTCTGTATCTAAACTAATAGAGGGAATGCCTAACCTTGAGGTTTTCTTTATGTTTATATAGGTTTTCCGACTTGATGTCTAAAACAAGGCCATAAATAATCCCGGTCTAAAATGATCCCTTAAATATACACTTATTGATTTTAATCCTTTAACTATTTAAAAACTTATCAAATTTAGTCTTCATCTATTTTTTATACAAATAATATACAAACCCACAAACCTCCGTGAGATTAATGATAAACTATTCCTCAGACCCCTCTCTCTCTCTCTCCCCGCTTCTTTTTCCTCAAGTTCCTCTTGTTAAAAAAAAAAAAACATTCTGGCACTGGTATCACTCTCGAGTCTCTGAAATTCGAAAAGACAAACTCAGGCACACAATTTCTGTAACCATTCTTCTCAAACATTACTAAAAAACTGGCAAAAAATGACGGATTTCGTCGGTTTTTTCAATAATTTTTAATTTTATTTTTAAGAAAACCGACGGACTGCGTCGGTTATTTTTTGCGCAAAAATGCGTGAAAAAATATAATTATTTTTTATATTATTTTCTAAATTAAACCGATGGAGTTCGTCGATTTTATTTTATAAAAAAACCGACGGACTCCATAGGTTTTTAGAGCAAAAAACAGTATAAATTAAATTAAAATAAGTATATGAACAAAGAATATCAGTGGTCTAGTGGTAAAGTCCTTTAATGCCAAGGAACATACCCGGGTTCGATTCTAAGTTTCGACATTTCATTCTTTATTTTTTTTTAAAAAATCGATGGGAGTCCGTCGGTTTTTTTTTACAAAATCGACGGACTTCGTCGGTTACGAAAAGCGAGAGAGAACTTGAGGAAAAAAGTTGAGGTTAAAGAATGAACTTGAGGAAAAAGAATCAAGGAGAGAGAAATATAGGTCTGAGGAATGGTTTAACGATTAATCTCACAAAGGTTTATGGGTTTATACGCTGTTTGTATAAAAAATAGACGAAGATCAAATTTGATAAGTTTTTGAATAGTTAAAGGACTAAAACCGGGAAGTATATATTTAAGGGACCATTTTAGACCTACTCCCATAGTTAAAGGACTATTTATGGCCTTTTCTCGGGTTTTAATTGCATGCGTTTTCAAACAGGTTTGAAATTATGACGCCAAATCAACGTTTGGACATGTATTTTCACTCATGGTTTCAAACTATGGTTTTAAACCCTAAATCATCCAAAAAAGCATGATTTGGGGTTTGAAACCATGGTTTCAACTTTTTTAAATATAAAATTTAATCAATAAGTTTATATTTCGTAAAAAAACACCTATAAGTTGGTAAATTTTTTAACAATTACCTTCATCAATCATTTACCAATCTCATTAACTTCCACCAACCTTTCGTTTATGTAGGAGGGGTATATTAAAGAGTAGTTATATTACTATTCATGTTAAATTTTCGTTTTTATTGAATTAAAGTTTGATTAATTGATGTTGTATTTTTTACAAAGGCCTTCTAGTGGTGTACTAATTTCTTTATGAACTATGACATGCTTATTTGGTAGGATTGTATAAGAATTGAGAATGTTTTGATAGTTTTCACAATTTGTGGGATTTTTATGTCTATAAAAGAAAATACAACTTAAAATATCCAAATTGCATGTCCAAACATGATTTGAAACTATGGTTTCAAACCATGTCCAAACAGGTCCTTAATGTCCCAAGAAAATAAAATAAATAATAAAATTTAAAAACTTTTCCAAAAGTTGTAATCCTAATTTCAATCCACTAAGGTTCTCTTATTTTAGTGTGGAAAAAAAAAAGATTCTCTTATTTTAGTTATTCTTTTGCTTTGTTCTTATTCATAACTAGTGAATTTGTTTGCGCTTCGCGCGATATATAATAAATTAAAAATGTTATATCTATAGATTGAGTGGAGAAAGGAAGACAAATAATTATCTTTTTAGGATGAAACTCGTAAAAAAAAAATAGAAGACGATCAGACGTAAAAAATTTTAAACACCTTTTTGACCCCCCCGATCGCACCCACGCCCACAAATCTCCTTATTCATTTGTTCCATTTTGTTCTGATTATTTTTCCACCTCGTATTTGTTACTCATTACTCACTTCAAAAAATTAAATCTCATTTCCACAAAAATAAAAATTACACTACCAGTTAGGAATATAAAAGGGGTGTAATAGGTCCAAGAATGCACGATAAATATACAGTTTCCACCTGCTTTAATAACAAAAGTAAGAGAAACATATTTTTTATCCACAAACTATAACAAATTGACCAGAATTCATAGCAAGGAATCATTGATTTTTATTTCATAGGTATAGAAACTTTACTACCTGAAAATCCAGAAAGACATGAGAAATGAAAAAGAAAAACAAAAATGGAGGAGAAAGGAGAAGAGAGTTACTCCTCATAAAAGATAATGATCGATGCAACAATTACCACTGACCTACAAAAAACAATATAACTAAAGTCAATAAAATATGAGAAAGCATAAACATAAAAAAGAAAGAAAGAAAAAACACAAACTAACAGGAAGCTTCAAACAAAGATCAAAAGCATAATATTTCCGATTAAAATCAATGAAAATAGGAAACAGAAAAAAGGAAAAAGTAATAGCAAATACTATTCTTATTTAAGTATTTTGTAGTTGGAAAAGATCTGAGGCAACTGGACTTCTCTAGGGAGCTTTACACCTTCAATTCCTTGGAAAGGAAATGTAACCGGTAAAGGAAGATGCAAAGATCATAAGTCAAAACGCATAATAATTTAAAGTGACATTTAAGTTTCTCTTTAATGTAGCAGATAAATGGTTGTAATGAAAACAAAAAAAAGAAAAATCAGAAAAAGAGAAATATGACAAAAAAAGATAAATAATAATGGAGATCATGACAAGAGGGGTTGCTCATATGGTAAGGGCCTTCCACTTTCAACCCGAAGATTGTGAGTTTGAGTCACCAAGAGAGCAAATGAGGGAGCTCCTGGAGAGAGGGGTTAAATTTTTTTTATTCTAAAAAAAAATAATAATAAAAAAATGAAGGTCATACAGAGGTGCCACATCATCTTGTTTATACCTAGCTTTATGTTATATATAGATATAGATATAGATTGGGGTTCCAATATTAGAGAAAATAACCCTCTATGACTATTTAGAAAAAATAATTACCCGAAATAGCCCATGTTTGTAATATCACCCGAAATGGTCCAATTTGTATCCTCACTTTAAAAGCCTGTAAATGTAATTCCATCATGCTAGTTAATGTTATCTGTGGTTATTCAATTTAAGTGTCAGTTTCATAAAACTGATTCAATTTTATAAATTATAACTTAAAGTCATTGTATTAATCTATATATAATATAAAATTAGGCATAGACAAGGTGATGTGGCACCTCTCTATGGCCTAGAAACCTAATTATCTTTTTTCTCCTTTTTTTGGATTTTCTCTCATTTTAAAATCAATATACTATCTATTAAATAATTCAAAAGCCACTCTATTAATTAGCTTAATTACACCTCTTAATTTTTTAATTGCACATTTTCATCCACCTCTATCCGTTTGGTTTTTTCAGCTTTTCCTAATAAGTCATTTGTAACCGTTTTCCTTAATTCTTAATTAATAGAGAATAAAAGTTCTTCTACTATTTAAGTTGGAAACAAGAAGGTTGCAAACAATCATTCAGTTAAATTCTTCCAAAGGACAGAGTAATATTGTGTACTTTCGTTCTTCCAACGAGGGAGTAATATTATTTATTGTTGTTTGATTATTTTGTTTTCCTACATTGTTGTCTTATCTCTAATATTAGATTGATTTGTTTTATCATACATCTTTATGCTTAATTTTTGTGCTATTATAAATTTTAGATTGTTGTATTTTTTGCCTTTTCCTGCTTCAGCAAAAGTCAAGGAACTATGATTCAATTAAATATGCTTCAGTTTCATCTACCCTTTACGAAATTAATGTTATGTACAAGATCTTTCTTTTTTCTTCTTCTATTTTGTCCGCTTTTAGGATGAAGACCTTAAAGGAGTTTCCTTGAGTTTTCCGGTGATTCAAGCAGGAGTAAAATATTGTTGAAAGACTGGAAGAGACAAGGCAATTCTTGAGGTCCTCGATGTAATTATGTTATAATCTCAAAAAGTTACAAATGCAATTTTATACATTATTGTATTCTTTTTCGCCTTTATATAGATTCGCAGTAATTTTATGTCCAAAAGGAACATTGAAGAGGGATTTTATCTTTAAGATATTCGGTTTCATATCTTTTCTTTTCTTAATTATTCTCTATATATGCGAAGACGATAATTAATTGACTAACGAAGAAAAAAAGGGAAGAAGGAAGACAAAAGGTGGAGTTGTAGAAATGGAAGGCTGTAAAATTTGCTTATTTCATTCATTATGGTATATCTATTTTAGTAGTTATATTCTTTTTTCCAAAACTCCCGGTCACTCTTTGAAAAAATAAAATCATTTTATTTAGAATAAGACCTTTTAATTTGATAGTACGTATATTTTTCCAAAACAATTTAATTATTCTGACATAGATGAGGAGTTTTAATCATATTTTAGGTTTAAGTGATGGTTCAATAAAGTAGTGGTTATTTATGACTTGATATTCTAAACATATCTAATTAAAATAAAAAAACCTTAAATTTTTAATTTTATTTACGAAAATAATCCGAACAATTGTATTCTCAAATTATTATAAATTAAAAGCACAAGACATCCAAAGTATTCCAAGGTGACAGGCGACGAGCATACTCTCGGGTGAGAGAGATATAAATGAATAATAAAAACTAAAATAATTTTGAGTGTGTATTGTTTAAGAAGTATTTTGTGAGAATATAAAATAAAACTATTGTAATAATGTATTGAATTTACAGTGCTCTCCTCCACTTGCGCATAAACGAATTTGACATTTTAGTGGAAAATGAGCATGTAGGGAATTAAGAAAGGAAATGAAAAACAGAAATAAAAGGAAAACGGACAAGACAAAATATATACGAGATTTTGACGATTTTATTCAGTGGATATCAGATTATATGTATTCAGTTTGGTTTTAGTTTTTCCTTTTACTTGTGAATCTATACGTGCTTTGCACGGATTAGATTTTCGATATTAAATTCCTTTTAAAATATTTCAAGTTTTAACCAATTATATTATTAACACTTAAGCTTATATATGTTTTCATCACTTAAGAGTTATTAGCCTTTCTATAAAAAAATAAGAAGATGAAAAACTTAAATAGATGCATAACTTAGAGTGAAATTCAAAACTTTGTGGGAAATATTAATGATCTAATTGTTGACTACCCGAATTTTTACCTTGTTTGAAAAATTCAATCCACCCTTATAATTCCTCACCCATTTCCTTTTCCCCTCTCCTCTATATATATAGTTATAAAAATAAAAAGAGATTCCATTCTTTGTCACAAAAAAAGGTGAAGATGAAAAATTAATAGAAAAACCTTTTCTTTGTAGACAAACAATTTCTTTATTATCTTAGTTGTTGTAGAAAACTATGAACAAAACAATCCTTCAATGTCTGATGTATATTAAAGCACAAAATCAAGGAATAATAATACCATATAGTTTGATGGACATATATTTTATGAAAAGGAGCCAATTTGATGGACATATATTTTATGAAAAGACACCTTTTAAATTGAAAAGACCCTAACGTAACCTTTAAAAGGGGTGGTCCCTAAAGTTAGAATACATTTTTTTTTTTTCAATCTCTAAAGAGAACAAAGTATCAAAGAGCGATTAGATACTTAGAAGGATCACTTCTTCAATCAAATTTTGTTCAATGGAACAAGGTTAAGTCCCTAACTATTCTTCTAGATTTGTATCCCTGTCTAATGATTTGCCTGTGATCTTATGTGGACTGTATAAGGTTTTCAACACTTCATCCTTATTAAGATCTCATATCTAAAGTAAAATAGTAAGTAACATGTTATAATCGATTAAATTGCATTGATGGTATAAATTTTATATTGCTAATGTAGGTAAGTTGAGCCCACATATAAATATATAAAAAAATTAGTAAGAAATTCCACAGCTTGCCCTTCAAAACGGGTTGGTCTGTAATTTTTGCCCCTCAAATGGGATGATCTTTAATTTTTACCCTTCAAAAGCGAATTTATGCCTAGCAGGGCGTAAGTTCTTTAAGGCGTGGGTCATAACTTGTGGAATATTATGATGCGAAAGTAAAAAAGAAAAAATATTTGCCCTGAAGGGCAAAAACTAATGACCATCACAATATAGGGGCAAAAGTGAAAATGACCCAAATTTTATTCATCAACTATCACAAATAAGAAAACTAACAACTACTTGTTTTGAAAAAATTTCAGTACCTATTAAGAAATTATTAAGAGAAATAAGACTTGATGGTCCTTAAATTCTTTTAGGACAAAAATGTTCATCGTAATATTAATTAAGATTTGTCAATAATTTCAGATGATTTTCTCTAAATTATTACTACATTCAACAATTCAGGATTAGCTAAGGCTGTTTAATGGGTTGTCCCGTCCCGTGGCATAGGCGGACCTAGGGGTTCGTCCCCCTTGTCCTGTCCCACTAACGTCCCGATCCCCCTATCCCTTTAAGAAGTCATCCAGTCCAGTGCCACTAAAATCGTTCCGTCCTCGTCCCATTTAAATTAGAAAAAACATGTTTGTATGTCTTGAATTTACAATGTTATTAATTTAAGTTTGATGTTCATTTACTAAATTTATGTAGTGTTAGATCACACTATCATCTTTTTTGTTTTTTTGTTTTTTTTGGCAATTAACAGATTTTTATTAATCACCAAAGTGTTGCTGCACATACCTGAGCGCACCACATCCCGGTTGCTCATCACATATCTTCTAAGGTCTCTACCAAATACTTACCTCCTATAAAGAACAAATGGTATCAAAAAGGTTCCTATTTCGTCTAACTCGTATGCATATATGGGTCTGTATTCTATGTATTAACATTTCCGTCGTACTCTTCTTGTTTTGAAATACCCGACAGTTTCTTTCACACCAGATTTCATAAACCACGCCTGCAAAACAAGCCTTTAGTAAAATATTTTTAGCTCTCTTCGGCTTGCTGTGTTGCTGTACCCACTGCCATTCCGATGCCCATGCTAAAATACTTCGTTGCCAGCCCAGCCAATTCAATATCTTCTGCCAGACCACCTGTGAGTATGTGCATTAAAAAAAAAGATGGTCCAAGGTCTCCTGTTGGTTGTCACAGAGTACACAGGTTCCATTGATGCCCATCCCCCATTTCAATAGCAGGTCTTTGGTACGTATTCTGCCCAGGAGTGTTAGCCAGAGAATAAAAACATGTTTCGGACAAGCTACATTGTGGCACACTAATCCTCTCCATGGTACTATCGTGATATCCCCCCGCAAAGATCTTATATGCACTTTGAATCTGAAATTTGTCCCTGCTAAATAGTGTTTGGTTGCTTGTAAGCACTGGCCAGAATTTCCTCATGTGAAATATCTTCCTGATCATCCACGAGGCCTGTTTAGGCACCCCCATTGTCAGCCAATCTTGATTTTTGATGTAATATGTATGCACCCATGTGATCCAGAGTTTCTCCTTCTGTTGACTAAGAGCCCATAATAGCTTGCATATGGCTGATTGATTCCATACCTTAAGGTTAATGAAGTTCAAACCCCCTGCATCCTTTGGAAGGCAAACTTTTTCCCACGCGACCAATGCCCGCTTTGATATGGTGGCCTCTCCTGTCCATAGGTAGCTTCGGCATGTTGCCTCTATGAGCTTGATCACTTTTTGAGGTAGGAGAAAGAGTTGGGACCAATATGCTTGAATGCCAAACAGGACTGATCTAATCATCTGGACTCTGCCTGCATAAGACAATCCTTTAGCCATCCATGATGTGATTCTTGCTGTGATCTTGTCTACCAACGGTTGACATTGAGCTACAGTGAGTTTCTTTGTAGATAATGGCACTCCTAAATACTTGAAAGGGAGTTTACCTATCTCGTACCCAAGTATAGAAATAATTGCATCCTTTGTATCATTGTTAATCCCCCCAAAGTAAACTTGACTCTTTTGTATATTTACTTTCAAGCCTGATGCCTCAGAGAACATATCAAATCTGTCCCTTAGCAGTTGGACAGAGCCGATATCTTCTCTTGTAAACATGAGGAGATCGTCCGCAAAGCATAGATGAGTAATCCCCAGTCTTTGGCACCTCGGATGATAGTTAAAATCAGGTTCCTATTTTAGTGTGCCAAGGCATCTGTTCAAGTATTCCATCAGAAGGACAAACAAGTAAGGGGACATGGGGTCCCCCTGTCTCAATCCTCTTCTGGCCACCATGTTGTCTGATAAGATGCCATTAATTTGGAAGCTGTAACTGACAGTTTGCACACATAACATGATCCATCTCACCATCTGCTCAGGAAATCCCAATTCTATCAGTATTTGCTGGATGAAGCACCACTCAACTGAGTCATAAGCCTTTTGGATATCCACTTTTATCATACATCGTGGGGAAATATGTTTCCTTGTGTACCCCTTGACCAGCTCATGACTAAGTAAGATGTTATCAGATATGACTCTCCCTGGTATAAACGCTGACTGGTTTGGTCCTACCAGTCCATCTATAACCCATCTGATTCTATTTGAAATCACCTTTGAAATTATCTTGTACATGGTAGAACAACAAGCAATAGGCCTAAAGTCCCTAACTGTCTCAGGTTGAGAATTTTTGGGAATCAAATTCAAAATAGTGTTGTTTATTGCTTTGAGGAGTTTATTTTCTTGGAAGAATTCCTGCACGTACCGTTCATACCTCTTCTTGAATTATACCCCATGCCTTCTTGAAAAAACAAGAGTTGAAGCCATCAATCCCGGGTGCTTTATTTTCATCAATGTCAAATAATGCTCTCTTAATCTCCTCTTGAGTGATAGGTGCGCATAGCTCTCGTTGTTGTGTTAGAGTTAGTTTAGGTCCCTTCCTCATAATTCTAACATCAATAGTAGGTAAACGATCTGATTGAGAGCCAAGCAGTCCCTTATAAAACTTCAATATCTCATTTTCTATCTCCTCATGTTTCACCAGATTTCTTCCTGCTCCATCTTTCAACACTGATATACTATTTAAGCTGGACCGTGCCTTCATACATGTAAAAAAATACCTGTTATTTCCATCGCCTGAGTTAATCCAATGTGCCTTCGATTTTTGCTTTAAAATCTTCTCCTAAAGTTCTGACCATCGTTGTAGATCTGCTAAGGCATCTTTCTCTTGTTGTACTAATTCCGGATGTGCCCCAAGTTGCATTGTTTGGGTCACTTGTGTCTGAATGACCTGCAGCCGTTCCCTTGCCTCTTGTACTCTCCTGTCAATGCTTCCCACACGATTGTGCATTAATTTCTTTAGTGGCTCTTTGCATAACTTGAGTTTTTGCCACACTCTATACATGGCATTTCCTTGCATTTGTGTACCTCAGATGGCACCCACTGTGTGCAGAAACTCCTCATGATCGCCATGATATTCGTAAATCGAATGGCCTGCACCCCCGTAAGTCTAGCGGTGCTCGATGTGGATGGGAGAATGATCTGAGAAGTTGTTCTCTCTAAACTGGGCAGTGAGATGTCCATGTTGTATAACCCATGCATCATTACAGAGTGCTCTATCGATAGTACTCCATACATGTCCATTTGACCATGTGTACAGCCTCTCAGACGCCTTCATATTTGCGAGGTTCAAAGTATCTACCACATGCTGTAAGTCCCTTGTTTCATGAGCTGCAACCCCTTGGCCACCTATTCTATCCGTATAAGAAAGTGGAGTATTATAGTCTCCACATATGCACCAAGGTGCAGTGATGTTTGGCCCTAGTCTTAGCAGCCCCTCCCATAAGCGTTTCCTTTCCTCAATCGTGTTCTTACCATAGACCAACGTCAGATAACAATGGAAATTTGTGGCCCTATCGTTTAATTTTGCATGTATGTATTGATCATGCACCTCCTCTATATTTATCACTATATCAACAGAATTCCAAAGCAACCATATTCTCCCATTATCTGCTTCAGAGTAGTTATGTGCGTAATTCCACCCTTGTGCTATCTGTGCGACACTTTTATTAAAGTTATGCTGCTTCACTTTTGTTTCTAATATTCCCGCAAGATTAATCTTGTGTTTATTGAGATAATTCCGAAGTTCCTTTTGTCTGAAGGGTCTATTCATGCCCCTCACATTCCATATGAGCCAATTCATTAACACGCTTGTTTGTTCCTCTCATCAGGCGGTTCTTCTGCCCACTCAAGTCCCACATTATCCTCAGTCAATGGAATAAACTTGTTACTCACTCGCAGTACTGGATTTGCTCTAACCAAAGGTAGCATATGATGTTGTGCCAGGTCCCTCTATATTTTGCATTGCATTGGTTATCCTTTTCGGTGTGGTATTCGTTCCTCTCTGTGGTGTTGGCTGAGTTCGCCGCCGGCGTCCCTTGAGTCCTGCCGGCCGTCGTCCCTTTGCGGGCAAGCCCGAATTTTCCTCTCGCAGGGCTCATCCAGTTTAGTCACCTTATTTGTATCAGTAGCTGTAGCTAACTATTTGGTATGTTCTATTACTTTGATTGTTGCATCAGGCTAAACTGGTTTGGTATTCCATTGTTTCTCATTGCCCCTTGGCCTTCCTCTGAAGCCTTGTCTCTGTCCATGTTGTGGTTTTCCTTCCTCAGGTTTGCATACATGCCCATATCGAAGGCACGTTTTGTGAAAGATGGGTTTCCAATCATATTCCACATCTTGCTTAAAGACTCTTCCATTTGGATCAACCACTTCAATTTCACTGGGCAGGTCTTGTGTGACATTCATATCAATTAGAACTCTAGCATAGGTAACCTTATTTTTTCGTGCCGTGCATTCATCTGCATACAGGGGAATGCCTAGACGACTTGCAAATTTTCTCAATGTAGTTGGTTCCCAGCAGTTCAGAGGAAGATAGGGAAATCGCACCCAAATTGGCATCGTGTGGGGAAGATCCTGCTTGAAATCAAAATCTGAGGTCCAGCTTTTCAGAATAATGGGTCTGCTGTTGATGGAGTACGGTCTAGCATATAGAATCTCATCCCTATCCTCTTTATTTTGGAATTTAACAATAAAGAAGCCATCGTCATGCCTATACAAAATCGGATCTGCAATAGAGTTCCAAAATTTAGCAATGTAATTTGCCATATTAGAATACGATGGGTTTCCCCCCACCACATACACCACCAGTGCATTCTGCCACTCCTTGGTCTTCTTTTCCAGCTCCGCTTCTTCCAAAACCACCATAGGTTTTCCATTAATGATTGTGGGAGGTATGTAAGTCAGTGGAAGTCCCGACGTTGCCGTGCGGTTCTTCACGAACAAGCTAGCCCAGTTGTTCCTTCCACCCCCCTCATCTGTATATTTCGTAGGTGGATTTTCCTTCTGTTCCTTCTCCATCGTCGTTCCTTCGAATTGCATAGAATTAGGTTCCACGCTCTTCCCTGTATGCAGTGTTGGACTCGTAGACCCCATTGCTACCACCGGAGGAATTGATACAGAAACCACCGCCGCCGTCGGAGTTCTCGTTAGGGTTTTAGTTGCACTTTCTCCTTCCCCCACTACCGACAATTTGAGTATAACCCCCTTTCCATTTGACTCTTCTCTGTGTCGATCTGTTGCTACAGCTGGTAGGAGTTCCGTCATGTCCTTTCTAGGTCGTCCCCGACCTCTCTTTGCCATGGATTGAGATCGTGGTACACGTTAGCAATAGGGCTAATCGTGCGCCGAGAGCCTTTCCGCTAGAGAGAGAAAATCCTTAGAAGATTTGCATAATACAATTTTTTAAAAATTTAAAAACCCCACTAAGGGATCCAACGCATCCCATTCCCTTAGTTAGTGGGATGAGACGTACCGAGGGTTCATCCTGTTCATTCCAACCCACTAAGGTCCCGGTCCCTCTTATCCCATTGGGTAATTCGCAGGAATGCCCTTATTTTGGGGTGGTCTTTAATTTTTGCCCTTCCCCTAATACCATGAGGTTTGGGGTTTGAACTCCGGCTCAGTAAAAAACATAAAAATCTCAAGGCAGAATTTTGCAGCAAAGTTAGGCCTATTCCGGTCAAAGTTAGGCCTCAGGTAGAATTTTGCATGCAAAACTCTATCTTGCGAATCCAAACCTCTGCCTTGTGATTTTTTTTACTGAGCTGGAGTTCGAACCTAGAACCTTGAGATATTAAGCGAAGGCTAAAAATTAAAAACACCAATTTGAGGGGCAAAAAATTAAAGACCGGTGCTTTTGAAGGGCAATCCGCACAAAAAAAAAGTATCCCATTAAGGAATCGTCCCATTAGACGGCCTTAGGATTGGCCCTATGAAAGCATATTAATTTGATTAGTTTCCTTACACCAAAAAAAGAGGGGCAATTCGCAGGAATGCCCTTATTTTGAGGTGATATTTAATTTTTGTCTATTAAATTAGTGGTCTTTAATTTCTGCCCTTCGTTAGAACCCCTTAGTTTTGGGTTTTAATTCTCGCTCAGTCAAAATTTAAAAAAAAATCGCAAGGCAGAGTTTGGATTCGCAAGGCAAAGTTTCAAACTCTACCTTAAGTGAGAGTTTTTCATGCTTCAGGCAGAGCTTCAACCTCTACCTTTTGGACAAATCTCCGGTGAATTCTGCCTTACGAATCCATACCTTCATTAAAGGCGATTTTTTTTATATTTTTTTTCCGAGCTCGGGTTCGAAACCGTAACTCCTAGCTATTAGCGAAGAACTAAAATTAAAGACCACTACCTGATGGCCAAAAAATTAAAGACCACCCCAAATGAAGGACAATCCGCGCAAAAACGAAAAGAGAAGTTGAAAGAAAGTTGTACACCATTATGAAGCTTATTGCACGCCCAAGCCCAACTTCAAGACCAAATAGTAAGATTTCACTCGCAAAACCCTAAACCTCGATTATAGCATTTATAAAGTGGCTCGACTTGACAACGCTTACTCAAAGATTAGGTTTTATAACACTTCTCTGATCAACTTTCTCACTACAGCTCACAAAGTTGCTTACAACAGCAGCCATGGTTGCACCAACTAAAGGTATGCATTTCTTGTTCTATGTAATTACTTATCGGATATAAGTTTGCTTACTCGTAGTAGTAGTTTGTGACTTTGTTCACTGTAATTACTTCTACTACCTGATTGTATGAAATGGGTTCAATAAAGCAGAGTGTATATAAGTTCCCTTAGTAGTAATAGTAGTGTATTTGTTAAACCTGTTCTTGGAACCGCTTTTCTTGAGCTGTGTGTCTATCGCTCACATAAGATAGGGGTAAAGGTCTCAGACACCCCATCAGAGGCAGAGCCAGTAAGGGTCAAGTCAAAAAATGACACTGTATATATAAGGTTAAAATTATATATATATAGTAGATGTTGAACCCCTTGTGTGTTTAATTCTTTATATTTTTGAACCCCTTAATAAAAATTCGTCTCTCGCTAATTTAATTACCCAAATCTCACCAGGAATCATTAATCGGGTATGTTGTAGTAGTAGTAGTAGTTGTTGTTATTTATGTTGTAATATATGGTTTCCGATTAACGAAGCCAGTAGGTCGTGTTGCGCGGATTCAGAAGTGTAGCAAGATGGAGCGGCGAAGAGATGGCGACGCGGGCGGCCGAGGTGGTTTCCGCGGTAGAGGATTTGCAGAAGGAGGAAGGGACGTTAGCGGCGCCGTGGAAGATGAGAGAGGAAAGACAGAGAGTAAGAAAGTAGGAAGAGGACGGGGAGGAACGGGCGGTGGCAGGGTCAGCGCGGAGCCTCATAGACACGCGAGGTGTGTTTATTGTTAAGGGTAAGGAGGATGCTCTTTGTACCAAGAATTAAAAACCTCTAAGTCACATAAATTATAAGAGAATCTCTCGTGGTTATAACCCTTTCCTTTCCTTTAAGTAACTATTTTTTTTTGTTGTGTTGTATGTTGTGTGTACATATCTTTATATGACTCTTAGTAAATGTTTGCAACGTTGAATCTTTCTGGAATGTGCATAACTTGGTGCTTAGAAATTTGGATGTTGAGAAATTATTTTTTATTTTGGTGTGATGTACATAACTTTGTGTGACTCTTAGTAAATGCTTGCAAGTTTGATTTTTTTTTTTTTTTTGAAACGCGCATGCCTTAGTGGTGTAAATTTGATGATGAAGTTGGATTGGCGATTATAAGTTGTTGAAAATTACGCGTGACTTGTCTCAATTTATTTAAATGTTAGTCAATCGCCGTTTATGCTATCAAATCAAGTACGTAGTTCCTGAATTAAGGCGTTATGTTCTTACTTGTGCTCAATGTACAAGAACTTGCAAATTAGTATAATGATTCGATCGTTATCATAATTTTTGTCTCCGTTTGGCCACTTCAGTATGATAACTGATAACCTACTGTGAGATTGCTCGATTATTAAATCATTTCTTAATTTAATCGCTTTTAATATATCCGTAAAATAAAAAACTAATTCGTGTACGCGAACTTACTACTTAATATTTGCATTATGTACAAGATATCGATTTCAGGTTTGCTTACTATATTTTAGAATTTAAGATGGAACAAAGATGTAATACAGAGCGTGGAATCCTTTCCGTTCTAAGTTAGCAACCGCAATTTTCGATGAGCTTGATGATATCCGGATTGTAAGTTTGTCTCTTGTCAACTAATTATCTTGAAAAAAGGTCCTTTTTCAATAATAACATTCTTTCCATTTGCACTGCGTTCCAAAACTGTGCGCTCGTGTCCTTTACTCAAGGTTATTTCGGAACAACAATGTCTCATGTCTCGATCTTCGTCGGTCCCGTGCGGATCTATGGCCTATGAATTGATTCTATTTTGTGTCAAGTGACGTGTCGGTTTTTTATTAGAACTTATTTCTTCAAGTGACGGGGTGGTACATCGTCAATTTTCTCATGTAAGTCTTTAAGGTACTGTGAATATGGCTAAGAAATGTATCAATGTTATTCCCATTACGAGGATGTTAGACACCCAACTAAATACAGTAATCGCTCTGTTGGAATGGTCGATGTGATATTTTCTGGACGTTGTCTTTACTCGATCAAATCGACTTTTACGGCCAGGATGGCAATAGTATTTTGTTGGTCATTTGTCACGATTTATATTTCATTGACTCGACATTGACCATCGTTGTCTTTTCTTTTAAGGAAAAGAATTTTATGGTCCGTCTTTTTTGATTCATTGTTGCACTTTAGATTTTGTTTTTTCTATCCTTTATTTTCTTCAAGTAACCTTTGCTTTTGAGGCTGATTTCTTTACCCAAAGATATAGTGTAACGTCTTTTAATTTCTTACCCAAACTTTAGATGTTCATTTTTGTGTTCATTAAACTTTAAACTTTTCAAAAGTGCTTCTTTATCTATGAGTTTTATTTTCCTTCGTTCTATATTGAACCGAAAAGTTGTATTTCTATTAGTTTACTCGCGATTCCCCTTCAAGACAAGCATGTGACGCAAAAATCGAGTTTTTGACGTTGTCTTATTTATTGGTTTTAAGTTTAATTATTAACTTCCAACTTTACTTTTCTTTGTTTTCAATTTTGTTTTTCTTTCTATGTTTCTTCTTTGAATAGCATTTAAACATAATATGTCAATACTTTTTTGACACAAGTGACCTCTTCTCGATAAGTTTCGGAACCTGATTGCTTCTAATGAAAATATGGTTTACTTTTCATGTGTTTTTGAATTTTTTCCTCTTCAACCTATTGTCTTTTCCATATCATGAAGAGTAACTTTGTATATCTCGTCTTTACGGTTTCATTGTCGCAGACCGCGTAGATTTGACCTAAAGAGGAGATGTTTCCTTACGTCTGCCTTTCGAGTCCTTTCCATTCTTTTACAAAAAGACAACAAGAGGTCAGTATGAAATTTATTCGAATGTTTAATTAACTTTTTTTGTTCACAAAAAGCAAGAATTTTAGCTCTAAATACATCTTACTTTTTTAAAATTTCGAGGTCACTTTGTTATATCAATCAAGGCTCAGTAGCCCCCGCTCCGTCATGTTACGCCAATGTAAAGAGATTGTCGAAAGTTCCACATGTTTCCTTTTATTGATTTGGCAATCGGAATTTCTCCTCTCGTTGTTTGTTATCTCTTCATTATCTTGCTTACACAAGCTTCCTTCTATTTTTATAGGCAAAACTGCATTGACTAACAAGCTGCCGCCGGAGGCCGTATTTGCTCGTAGTTGGAAGAAGCGGCAAGCAAAGAACTTTAAACCAATCGAACAAGCTTACCAACCTTTTCAAAGGGACCACGCCCTCGCGTGGTCGGTGCCTATCGGTGCCAAAAAGCAAAAGGCCGCCAGAAAATTTAAGCTCATGTTTTTTTGTTAGTTTCACGTATTTGCTTGGTCCTACGACGACATGCCCGGGCTGAGCACCGACATCGTCTCTCATAGGCTACTAACTGATCCCACCCGCCCGCCGATCAAGCAAAAGCCAAGGAAGTTCAAGCTCGATTTGAGTTTAACGATAAAAAAGGAAGTCACTAAGCAGATTGAAGCAAATGTCGTAAGTGTTACAAACTACCCTTCCTAGTTAGCCAACATTGTGCCCGTTCCAAATAATGACGAAAAAATCAGGATATGTGTGGATTATCGGGATCTCAACAAAGCTAGTCCTAAGATGACTTCCCCTTCCAAACATCCACATACTCATCGATAATCGTGTAAAACACGAGTTGCAATCATTTGTCGATTGCTTTGCAGATATCATCGTATTTTGACGCACGCAGGACGATGCAGAAAAATGATTTACCACCTACGGGGAGCATCGCCACGAGTAATGCCATTTGGTCCTCAAGCATGCGCGACCTAAACGAGGGCCATGACTACTTTGTTCCATGATATGATTCATAAGGAGATCGAAGTCTACGTGGATGATGTCATTATCAAATCCTCGATGAGTTCGCATCATTTTACCGATCAAAGGAAGTTCATTGAACGATCGAGGTATAACTTGAAGTCAATCCAAGAAGGCGCATTTGGAGTTCCCGCCGGAAAATTATCGATTCATTGTTTAAAAAGTATAGAGTTGGATCCTTCAAAAATCAAGGCAATCCAAGACTTGCTCCCCCAAGAAAGAAGATTAGATGAGGCGTTCGGTTCTTCGATCTTCGGTTGTCTCATACATCTATTCGACTATTTCTGCTTTGTTTAACGTGATTACCAAACACCAAACCAAACTAGTTCTGCTCGGTTCTCTCTTTTCGATTTCGATTTTTTGAAGTTTTGTCTTGCTCGTTTCGCTTTTCCAATTCT
Source organism: Lycium ferocissimum (assembly GCF_029784015.1). Taxonomy (NCBI): domain Eukaryota; kingdom Viridiplantae; phylum Streptophyta; class Magnoliopsida; order Solanales; family Solanaceae; genus Lycium; species Lycium ferocissimum. Next base: position 258,999 of record NW_026713343.1, on the reverse strand, counting down.
GTTTTCAATCCAGCTTTCAAGTTTCAAAGACCACAATTTCGCATTCGAAATACCACAAACGTCTACCGTTAAAACAGATACAACTTAAAATGCAAATACCTTATATTATGTATACAAGCTAGTCATCCTTTTTGTGTCAAAGATTCAAGCGAAAGAAGCATTAAAAAAAGTTACCGAAACCGAAACTCGTGCCTTCATATAGAAATGTCTCGATTAGTAATAACAACAAGAATCACCAAGTAAACTGAATACGCAGAGCAACTGGAATATACAGATTCAAGCAAACTAGAATATGCAGACTGGAATATACATATTCAAGCAAACTAGAATACGCAGTGCAACTTGGTAAAGAAGATACCAAGAAAGAATAAATAAGAAATGGAATCGTGGTAAAGAAGACAAGAAGAAGAGGCAACAAGAAAATCAGAAAGATCAAGAATTAGCCGAAATCAGAAAAAGAATACGCTTCAAGAAGAGCATTAAATCAAAGAAGACACAAAGTTGTGAAGAAAAGACAACAAAATGCAAACGAGCAACAAACAACGAACAAGACAAAAACAAGCAACACAAACAACATAACGATAAAACGAAAGTTGTACAAACAAATTAAACGGCCAAACAACATAAATGTCCTAAATTTTAGCTCCAAATACAAAACATAAGTTGTAACACTAAGTGTTAAATCCATTGTCTCACATAACAATCATAATTAAGTCCGAAATTTACCAAATTCAAAACATAAGCTTAAAGTGGTAGGTGAATCCGCCTATCTTCAAGACATCTCTCAATATGCTTCATTAAGCTAGATGTGCTTGCTCTATTACAATTAAGTATCGCACCGCATGTTAAGCACCTAGCTTTACGCCCTTCTTCATTATCTTGAACCATCACAAAATGTTCCCAAACTTGTGAGGGAGCTCTAGAAGGCATGGTTGAACTTGAAAATAACAAAAAATAGATAAAACCAAAATTTAGAAACTTAGAATATAACTTTCAAGATAAAAGAACATAACTACAAAATAAAGTATTGAACTTACCACTAGTAACAAAGAAGCAAATTGCAATCATACATCAACAATGCAAGGATCTCTCCACTATTTGCCATGTCTAAAGATAATTTAATCAAATATGTCATACAACATAAAAAAGTATATTATTTTTTCACTAAAACACATAAAAAAATACAAAATCGTACCAAGTTCAAGTTCCTCAAGATGATCCAAACTTTCTTCCACACTAACAGATTTAGTCTCTTTCCGAAGCCAATCTTGAACACAAATAAGAGATTGCACACATTTGTGAGTCAACGAACTTCTAAACGAATCAAGTACACGACCACCGTACTAAATGCACATTCCGATGCCACACTAGAAATCGAATGGCCAACACATCACGAGCCAACTCGAAAGAACAAGAAAATCTGAGCATTAACTTTCCACCAACCTAAGATACTAAACTCAACGGCGGTTTCACTTTTCATCTATCGTCTCGTTCTTCACCAATGTATTTATCCAACTCGATTTAGCTCATCCACTTCCGTAATCTTCCTTTTGTTTCTTTAAGTGAAGTTTTAGTTCTCAAAGCATTTGATTTCACACTCAAGAGGACCCGAAACTAGAAGTTTCATCGATTTCAGACAAGTAGATGTGTATAAGGAGACAATTGATGATGAGATGCTCTTGAATAATTTTTAAGATACTCTCCAAACAAAGATTTCATATAATCGTACACTCCTTCGTTTACTTTCTTTCCAACTTCCTCCCCAAATAGCTCTTGAGAGTCAAATCTAACATACACAAACTTATTGCGAGGATCCAATACGGAAGAAATAAAAATCATTTTGGTCATCTTTTCAGGATCACCCCAATACTTCCCAAACTTTTCTCTCTCCGCTACCATTCTACTCAAACTAAGATCTTCACTTGCTACACACACTTTCAAATATGCATCAAGCTCACATATATCCTCAAAATGAACATTAGAAGTTGCATAATGTGAACCTGAAGCCTTTACGGTGAGCTCGTAAAATCTTTCAAGAAACTTTACCACATTCCTTACATTCACCCAATTATCACATTCAAGCGTACCTGCGACACTTCCATCTTCACAAACATGAGTAGCAAGATAAGTTTTAAAATTCTCATCAAAAAAATCAAACCTATCAAATGCCTTCTCTCAAAATTTTGTGCGTGTTCAACATCGCGTAGAGTGGAATTCCACCTAGTAGGCACATCTAGAATTAATGTTTTAGCACATCCCACCTTTTGAACTTCACAACATTTCTTAAAGCTTCGTTCTTGCCGAAGATCCTCTAACATACCTTACCATTTGCCTAACACGTTTAATAGAAGCATCAATTTCCTTCAAACCTTCTTCCACAATTACATTATGTGAGCCATACACCTCACGCACAAGATGCTTACCATCCATTATAATAGTTCCCACATATTTAATCAAGTTTAGACAATTCTCTAGCTGTAATATCGTTTGAAGAAGCATTATCAGCAATAGTAAATACCTTGTCCAAGTTCCATAGTTGTGCAATTACTAGTAGTCTCTGCCATACGCTCACCCTTATGACTAGTGACCGGTGGTAAAAATTCAGTATTTTTTTATGCAACTTTCAATCTTTATCAATAAAGTGGCTTGATTGAACACATATAATTAATTTTTTGCAATGATGTCCATGTGTTTGTGGTAAGGCAAACTTTTGAATGTGCTTCTCTAAAAGACTTCTTCAAATTTTGTCTCAGTTATTGTAACGTTCATAACAATCCTCATTGTTACACGAGGGAATTTGAAACGAGTTGGGCTTGACTCATAAACTTCTTGAAGCCTTCTTTTTCTACAAAGCTAAATGGTAGTTCATCAATAATTATCATCTCAACTAAAGCCCTCCTAATTAATTTTTGATCAAATTCTCAATGGTCCTCTATCTCATTCTTATCCTTAGATGGAAAATGTATCTTTTAAAGTGGGAGGTTTAATAAAGGATTTATATGCGTTGCACCTCGATAAAGGTTGTCTCAATCCCGTTGTCCCATTCTGATTAAAGCCTTAAGATCTTTTTTACAATACTTACACTTCGCTCTATCAATTCCTGCATAACAATCTTATCAAATGACCCCGAAACAACAGATCTAGATTGCATTTCTTTGTTACACGGGTGTGAGTGAGTTATCATTGCTATCGGTATCATACGTATTAGGCATGCTACCGGTTGAATCGACAAGTCAACACTTAATTTAGTTTTAATCCGCCGGCCCTACGAAAAATTAAAGAGAAAATATAAGGCATTGTATTTGTAGGCCAGCACGTTAAAAACCAAAAGCTCAACGAAAAATAACAGCACAACCACCAACCACCAGGTATGATAAAAGTCTTTTTTTTTCATATACATAGAGATCTCAAACAACTACCCATTTAATTACAACAAATTCACAACCACCACATATCATGTTACAACAATCAAAACAAGGCAAGAAGCTCACATTCGCCGCCGTGAAGTGAGGACGGGGATTAGAGAAGGGGCGAAAGAGAAAATACTTACTGCGCGTCGCGCGAACTTGAAGAGAAGTCGCCGCCGAGCTTGGAAAGAGCGGGGGCAAACTGTCGTGAACGTGAAGTGCAAACTTTGAGTTACGAAGTTTGAAGCCCGAGACAGCCGAGAAATGAAAGTGGGCTTGGGTATTTTTCACGTGCTTAAATTTAATAGGCATGGGCTTGAACTATTTAATATTATAGGGCTAATACATAATATTTTGGTTTAAACCGAAAACCCGAAAACCCGAATACTAAACCCCGAACACCGAACTGAATCCCGAAATTTTTGAAAATTGAAACCGAACCCGAGCCGAAAACCCGAACACCGAAAAACCGAATTAATTCGGTTCAGTCCGATTTTTCGGGTTTCGGTATTTATGTCCAGCCCTAAGAAAGATGTAATGAGTTTCCTCGAAAAGCTCAATTACATTAGTCGATTCATCGCACAGTCAACGGTGATTTGTGAACCCATATTTGTTCTTGAAGAGAAGATCGCACGGGATGGACGAAGAAGAGTGTCGTAAGGCCTTTGACGAGAATCGAAAGAACTTGTCCGGTCAAATTAATTGTATTGTCCCTTCGTAACCTTAGGAAAACCTCTATTCTGTACTTGTCGGTATTGGATGGTGCGTTTGGATGTGTGTTGGGACAATACGATGAGACGGGAAAAAAGAACTAAACCATTTACTACCTAAGCAAGAAATTCACACCGTACGAGGCAAGGTACACTTTGTTGGAATGCACATCTACGTGTTTGACTGGATCGCACAAAAGTTGAGGCACTACTTATCTGCGTTCACCACGTACTTGATCTCAGTGATGGATCCACTCAAATACATCTTCTAAAAGCCGATACCCACCGGGAAATTAGCAAAATGGCAGATCTTGTTAAGTGAGTTTGACATCGTGTACATAACTCAGAAAGCCATCAAGGGACAGGCCTTGGCGGATCACCTTGCAGAGAACCCTGTAGACAATGAATACAAGCCGCTTACAACCTATTTTCCTGATGAGAAAGTACTGTTCGCAGGGGAAGATATTTCAGAGCCTTATTCAGGATAGAGGATGTTCTTTGACGGAGAGTTAAATTTCAAAGGAGTCGGAATAGGAACAGTTTTGGTTTTCGAGACAGGTTAGCACTACCCTATCTAGGCAAAGATCAGATTTCCCTGCACAAACAATATGGCGGAATACGAAGTTTGCATCCTCGGGCTTAGGATGACAGTTAATATGAACATCAAAGAACTTTTGGTAATAGGCGATTCTGACCTATTAGTTCATCAAGTACTAGGAGAATGGACCACTAAGAATGTCAAAATTCTTCCATACTTACATTGCGTGAAGGAGTTGTAGGCAAGGCCGAAGAAATTGACTTCAAACATGTCCTCGAATCCAAAATGAGTTTGCCGATGCCCTTGTGACATTGTCATCAATGATCCAACATCCGGACAAGAATTACATCGACCCTATCAAGGTAGGAATATACTGTTGACACCCAATTTTGTCCCTCCTCTATTCCGATTCATTTTTTTTATTTTTTTTATTTTTATTACTACATAATATATTTGATCTAATTTGGAAACCAAAAGAAAACGGGAAGAATGGATTTTCAAAACAAGGGTGGGACGTTTTATTTGCAATATTGGCAAGGCTTTGTATTTAACCATCTGGCCATTTTATCAGCCCATTTTTCCTTTGGATCAGCTAAAATCCACAACCCCTCAGCCCACAACGACCAACCCATCAGCCAAACGACTAGCCCATTATCCCACCTACCCGACCAGCCCATGACCCGGTCCGGCCCAATCCAATTTCACTCGTTAAACCTAATGAACAAAATAGTCCAAACGCAGCCTTCCTCTTCCTTTTCTCCCTCTTTCAGCCGACGCCTCCCTCTCTCTCATTTTTCTCTCTCTTTCGTTCCTCCCTCCACCTTCTCTCATCCCATTCTTAGCAAAGACTTGACCCACCTTCAATCATGGCAGATTCAACGGGTCCATTTTCGTGCAATACACTCTGCCCCCTTTGTTATCTTCGTCTCCCCTCTCTCTTCTTCGACAAATTTAACAAGATTCACAGTAGCTTTCGTTGAATACAGACCGTGCATGGTCATTTGAGGGATAAAAAATTAATTATCCCAACGTTCCTATTTCAGATTCAGGTTTTACTTTGTTCTTTTCCCTCTTTTTCTGAGGACAATCTGAAAAATGTTAAATGATTTTGTCCGTCTCTCCCTTTTTCTGACCGGGTAAGTCGAACAGTCCTTTTTCTTCGCTGAACTTTGACCACAAAATAGGCCGTATCCGATTTGATCCAAACCCGTGACACCCTTTTACATCTTCGGGTTTGAAATTTGAAACTCGGAACCCTAGCACTCATCTGCTATAAATACATCTTGAAATCAGACGAATGGGGAGAGATCCTGGCCCTCTATTTTTGCATTTTTCTCAATCAATCTACCCTACAAAAACACAAGTTTTAATCACCAAAAAAACAGCGAACAATTACTCTATTTCCATTTCATTTTCTGCTTAAAACTTTAGTTTGCTTTAATCGGGTTCGGATTTGTTTAAGTTCGAACGTGGATTCGAGATGTCGACACCCACTTCACTGCACCCACAAAAGGTCAGTGTGTTCTTTTCATTTCGAATCTAAAGTCTGCGATATGTTCGTTTATGTTGTCGCTTCAGTTTGGTTGAACTCCAGTTTAGCAGCTTGGTAGTATTACGTATGTTCAAGTTTTGGTTAGTCTAATGTCGGTTTAGTAATGAATGATGTTTATATATTCGGATCTTAGTTCGGTTTAATTTTTGTTCAATAGTCGAATAGTATCATGTATGTTCCTGTTAATCAGTCTATTTTCGATTTGTTAGTTAGTAACATTTATAGGTTCATATATTAGTTTGGTTTAACTTAATCTTGTCTAGTTGAGTTCTGCGTGTCTAATACCATGTCCAAACTGTTTGACTTCAGTTTAGCCCAAATATTTGATTGGCACATTGCTTAAGAACTGGATTCGTTTGTATTGTCATGCTCAAACTAATGCATAGGCAAGAAGTTCTAGCCTTATGTCTACTGCCTGTTCATTCTGTACCCTCTTGTCCTATCTCGAAAGATTAGTTCATTTCTTTCAATGGTCCAAAACATCTAGAGTAAAATAGAGCTAATGCTTCCTTCTCTATCGACCCAAATTATTAAGCCAAACAGGGTGTAATAAGCCCAGGTGGGTTCTGTATGTTTCTGTGGAGTTTTGCTGCGGATTGAAGCAAGCTTGAGTTCAAAAAAAAAAAAAAAAAAAAAAAAACATAACACACTGTTTTCTGTTCAGTAGCTGATTACCCTTATGCATATCATTGTTTCTTTACATTTTTCCATGATGCCTTGACACATATAATGAGCTGTTCAGTTAATGAATCTGTCTGTATATACACAATATACATATCAGTCATTTGACTTGTCTTGAATATTGAAAATGGGTACGTTGTGTTGGTCATCTCTTTCATCTTAGCTGCTGCATACACATGCTGCTCTGAACTACTGTTTCTTCTGATTTTTCTTTGCATAACATTCCTGCCCCTTTGCGATGTGTTTTCTTGTATGCTTCTTACCTTAATTAAACAATCTATATGGCTGTTCTGTGCAATTACATGGCCCCATGTCATTTCATCTTGCTTAGTATTGTGACCTGCTTTTGATCATGCATCCTATGTTTAGAAATTGTCTCCAACTGTTCTTCTTAACCTTCTGCTTCTCTGAACATAAGTTGTTCAACCTTCTGCCCAGTTTCTCCTGATTGTAGTTATTTACTTACCTCTTGTTGCACCTGTTCTGTTTGTTTTCTTGTATATACGTGTATAGGACTGGTATGCTTTAGCATATACATCCTTATGAATGTGATATATCTGAAATATACCAAAATATACATAGTATATACACAATCTACTAAACTGTTTTGAGTGTATATGTACGCTTGGTTTTATTCATCGATTATATACTAATCCTTTTCCTTTTATTTTATGCATGAACATCGCATACGAGTCCCTCGGATTCGCCTCCTCCGCATTCGGTGTTGGGCTAAAATCCCAACAAGATATTCTTCTCATGTCCAGTCCATTCGAAGCAGTACCAAAAAAATTGTTGGGCCGAAGCCCAATAGTACCAGCAGATCACACAGCATATCGAATGGGCCAAACCCATTTAGCATATCTGTTTCTTTTACTTGATCTTTGTGTGTTTGCTTACTTGCCTAACCTTTACCTTGTTTGTCTTTTCTTAGCTTAGATGAACTCTAATGAATTAATAGGTTTGGTTTTAGTGTAATGAGTAGTTAATTTAAAAGAGAGCTAACAATTAATCCATAGGTTTCATTCCCTTTCTTACGTTAAGTTATTTATAATATCTATACTATTTATTTCTTATTAGAATAATTGATTTTTTTTAAAATATAGCATGACTACACATTTTGGTCTAAAAATCATGATCCACTGTTACTATCCTAGAAATTTAGAAAATGTCATTAGTACACAAAACCTTCAAGTCTCTAATCAATAGCGAATAAATTACCATAGGTCGGAGTTAATCCAAATTCATAAAAAAAATATTCACCTTACTAAGTGATTAGTTTATAAAATTATTTTGCGTTAGCCATCTATCTATCTTATCTAGCCATATACATATATATCCGATATATAACTGTTAAGCATAATCAACACCTAAGCATTAAATTCTTTCAAACGTTTATGAAACATTGTGTCATCCCATATTTTCAGTTTACTTATGACTAAATTCTTTTACGCGAAAATTACAATTTTTCTACAAACCTTATTTTAACAGCATCCTTATATTTCTATAACCTTAACAATATTTACAAATTATTTTCTATAATATTACATTTACATAGCCTAATTAAATTTAAGTCCGGTCGGATTAACCATTATTAATGGAACTTAGAGGATGCCTAATACCTTCCCTCTAGGTTAGTTGAACCCGTACCTAGAATCATTTGGTTTCGTAGACTTTAAAAATAAATCAACTTTAGATAATTACTTTAATTACCTTGGGTGTCCTAATTCACCATAAATAATTAGGTGGCGACTCTTAACCTTAAATAACCCCGGAATTACCCGGATGTTATAAACTATTTTGACCCCGGTTAAAATAGGGTATGACATATACGATCAGCAAGCATATTGTTTTCATGTCGATGAGGAATTGGATGGCCAGCCATGGTACTACGACATTAAGAAGTTGCTCGAGACGAGAGAATATCCGGAAAATGCAACTAACAAACAGAAACGGACCTTGAGGAGAAGATGCCAAGTTCTAATTATCTTTCGGTACTTGATTTTTTTTTTTAATAGATAATTGTTACCGGCTCAAACAATAATTGATCTTAATTGCCCCTCAAACAATAATTGATCTTAAGTTATTTTACAAAAAACACGGATAAAGATATAATGTCACAACTAATTAAACAGAGGGAGTAATTAGAATTCGAAGATAGTTAGATGGTCAAGGTTTTTGTAATATGTCAAACATTCCTATAACTATATTTTTCTATTCCCCCCCAACCTTATCCCTGTACTTTCATTAAGATTGAGAATTTTTTTTTTGTTTTTTGCATCTTTATGGACAAGTTTGTCTTTAATTCAGATTGGTATTCAAAGTTAGATTATTTTTAAAGATAGAGAAATTATACTTTGTTTAGGAAAGATTAAGAAAATATTATCACATTACATTGAACAAATCACTTATTCTTCGCCTAGTGATAGGTTGCACATATATCGCCTACCCACCATTAATGATCCTTTGCGAAACTAATAGAGCTGTATGTAGAGGTTTTAAGTTAAAAAGTTTATTTCGGTACGAGATTAATTAAAGAATCCACTCAAAAATTAAAAGTCTCCTCATTGTAAGAAGTTGGTACGCGTATTCATTCTCCGGGACATGAATTAAAATTAGTTAGTACAATCAAACCTCTTCATAACAATCATCTTCTGTAACAACATTTTATTATTACAATGGCCTTTTCTTTTATACGTTTGCATGTTATGTTTATCTCTATAACAATAATTTGCTATAACAGTCAAAAAAATATTCAGACAAGTGATCTTGTTAACGAGAGATTTGACTGTACTATTAGTGTATCCAAAAACTTGAATGGCATAAGCATTGGATGCTAGTGGCTAGAGGAAGCAATTGTACTCTCTACTTTAATTTGCCTTCAAACTGAAAATGGCATAACATTGAAAGTGGCTAGAGCAACTTGCTTGAGAAATGAAATTTTTTGCCCTCGAAGATTTATAGAATATGTGAAACACATGCATTAAGAAGAAGAAGAAAAAAACAAAATATATTTACGTATACAAAATGAAAAATACTTATGCACGATCATGTTTAACTTTTTCAAGTTGCTTAAAAGCAACTATTTCTGTTTGAGTTTAATTAAGTTAAAAAACTTTTTTACATTATCAGATAGCCCAAACGATATATTTACATGTAAGTATTCTTAATGGGAGAAATATAATATGAAAAAATATGATAGTTTACTAGATGTATACCATGTAAAAGTGACCTGATGGTATAATTTCTTACATTGATGATGTATATATAACTTAAACTCTTTCTGTTATGCATTATATTTCATATAATAGATCAGCTAAACACATCGTCCTCGGCCATTAATCCTTGCATAACCACCAAAAAATAATACAACAACAACAACATAGCCAGTGAATCCCACAACGTGGGGTCTGGGGAGGGTAGAGTGTACGCAGACCTTACCCCCACCTTAGGTAGGGAGGCTGTTTTCGGAAGACCCTCGGCTCAAGAAAAAGCATAAGAAAGGTCAGATACAGGCAAACAAATCAAAGCAATTATGAAAATGAAAACAATGAAAGTAAAAGTAAATAAGCCATTATAAACCAGCAGATACTCGCAGAAATCAAGAGACAAGAAACTATAGAGCAACATAACTACTTGTAAGAAAGGATAAACGCGACTACCTACTAGCCTTCTACCCTAATGTGAGTCCTCCATACCCTCCTATCTAAGGTCATGTCCTCGGTAAGCGGGAAATGCGCCATGTCCTGTCTAATCACTTCCACCCAATACTTCTTCGGCCTACCTCTACCTCTTCTGAAACCGTCGCTGGACAACCTCTAGCACCTCCGCACTGGGGCATTTGCATCTCTCCGCATCACATGCCCAAACCATCTCAGCCTCGCTTCCCGCATCTTGTCTTCCACTGAGGCTATTCCAACCTTGTCTCGGATGACTTCATTCCTAATCCTATCGCTCCTAGTGTGCCCACACATCCATCGCAAAGATTCTCATTTCCGCCACTTTCATCTTCTGAACATGAGATTTCTTGACTGGCCAACACTCCGCCCCATACAACATAGTTGGTCTAACCACCACTTTGTAGAACTTGCCTAACCACCAAAAATTAATATGTATATTTATACTACACACACAATCCAACCATGTATGAAGATTAGCAGGGGTGGGTTTAATGTATAACTTATAACGGGTTCATCTGAATTCATTAACTGATCTAGCTTGCAATTACATATGCGTTTAAAATTCCGTTAAATTAACACGTTTAAAATTCCATTAAATTAACACAAATAAATTTCAAACTCATTAAATTATATGAGCTATAGAATTTTGAACTCGCTCTGATAAAGTTCAAATACTAAAGCCGCCTCAGACAGTACTAGAAGGCAAGAGGATAGATATAACATGCATCTCTAGGGCTCCTTTCTTCTAAGTCCATTTCTTTACTTATACATGCATGTGTCTACGCATACAGTAGCAGCAGCTATTATATAGTACTATTAGTGTGACTTGTGCTTATATGAAGTGTTATGTTTATTTTTTCTATTATCCAAGAATCGAATTTCATTAAAAAAAAAAAATCGTATAAAACAGGATTGAAAAGTGACCAATTAAATCTGTCTCTACAATCTTATGCAGTATTAAATTATATGGACCTAAGTACATCTCCAAGTGCAAGTACCTCTCGCATATATAAAAAGGTACCTAAAAAGTCTGAAAAGTCACTACAGATCACAATCTTTAAAAGTGTGCGGTCCCTAAATTAGTATGCGTGTCTCCTTCTCTATCCCATCTTTAAAAAGAGACCCTTTTTTTTTTTTTTTTTTTTTTTTAATAACCATGGTACCCGGTAGGGATAATCACTCATAATCGTTAGTATCATCTTGTTAGGATTCTGAAAATTGAATTTCAAACAGAATTTGCTTGATAGTACTGCTAGCCACATGAAACACGGCTGCCATATGTAAATTTGTGAAGACTTAGAGTACGTAACTTTCAAGAGTTGGTTCATGTCTTCAATTAATTTTATATCCAACATAATGCTAGGGAACCTCTTATTAAGAAAGAATGAAAGAGTACCTATCATTCCACCACAATTTTATTGGTAATTGTAATAGTTATTAAGAAAACAACAAGGTAAAGAGTCAAGGTGACTAAGAGCCCGTTTGGATTGGTTTGTAAGTTGATCAAATAGTTTATAAGTCATTTTTAACTTATTTGAGTGTTTGGCAAAAATAAAAAATAACTTAAATTAAGTAAAAAGTGCTTAAAATAAGCCAAAACCAAGAAGTTGCTCAACCCAATTTTTTTTTTTTTTTTTTTGTTTAAAAGCCATTTTGGTTTGACCAACAACTTTACGTTTTATCCCTTATATTTTTTATTAATTCCAATACTACCCTTACTTCTAAAAATCATTTAAACACTTTTATCCAAATACGTAACTGCTTATTTATAAAACAACTTTCAGTACTTAAAAATACTTTAAGCATTTATGCTTAAAAGTCATTTTTTTTCCGGCTAATCCAAACAGGCTCTAATAAATGTGGAGTACGAACTTAGATATTTTGCTAGACTTTTTGGTACAGTACGAATGGAGATATTTGATTCCAATTTTATATATTTTAATTGATCAACATATTTCACTTACATTTCTTCTCAAAAATTAATCTCTTCAAACTCCAAAGAGAAATGCTGGATCTTTGAACTACCACTCAAAATTAGATGAAAATTTTCTGAAATTTAAATTGCTCATTTGAAACTTAAAGAATATTTTGAATCCGAACACACTGTATTATCACTTCACTTGTGAGCAGTGGCGGAGCCACACCCATTGAAGGGTGTTCATATATGAACACCCTTCGTCGGAAAAAATTGTCGAATGCCTATGTTAAATATAGAACTTTGTGGATATATACTAGTAATGAACAACCTTGACATAGAAACGAAGAATAGCCTAGCGGCTAAGGGTGTGCAAACTATCGCTCACACATCCCCTGTCCTAAAATATGAACACCCTGCGTCGGAATCCTGGCTCCGCCCCTGCTTGTGAGAACTTTGAACTCTAGCACCCGGCGTTGAAGTTGTTTTGTACTTTAGCTGTAGATATTTTGTACAAATTTTATTTCCCTGTAAAAAGTAGTTGTTTCTCAATTACATATCAAATTATGGCTAAAATTTAAATAAGCGGCTAAACTAATTTCACCATTTACAAATAATGAAAAATTATTAACCAAAAAAAAAAAGGTCCAGTATTTACAAATATCGTATTTATGCATTTTTTTGCGCGGATTGCCCTTCTTTTGGGGTGGTCTTTAGTTTTTGCCCCTCAAATTGGTGGTCTTTAATTTTTATACGTCGCCTAATACCCCGAGGTTCAGGGTTCGTACCCCAACTCAGTTAAAAAAAAAAAAAAAAAGAATTTCGCACTGCAGAGTTTTGGATTTGCAAGGTAGAATTTTGCCTGAAGGAAAAATTCTGCCTTAAGACAGAGTTTTGCCCAAAATTCTACCTGAAGGTAAAGTTTGCTAAGGCATAGTTTGCCTGCAAAACTCTACCTTAACACATAGTTTGCAGGCAAACTCTGCCCATTAGGCATAATTGGCCTGCAAACTCTACCTTAAGGGAGAGTTTTGGAGGCAAACTATTCCCGATGCGGCAGAGTTTGTAGGCAACCTTTGCCTAGATTTTTTTTTTTTTTTTAATTTTCGCCTGAGCAGGGTTTCGAACCTGGAACCTTGAGGTTATAGGTGAAGGGCAAAAGTTAAATACTTTCATTTTGATGGGAAAAAATTAAAGACCACCCCAAAATAAGAGCATTACTTCGAATTGCCCATACTCATGAACTAACCGGGCCTATAATATCAAAGAAGAAATTGCTCGGTTTCCGTTCAAATGGTTTGGTCTTTAATATTTGCCCTTCAAAACAAAATTTGAACCTAGCGAGATATAAGTTCTTTAAAGGCAGGGGAATGACATTAACACGTGAGATATTATGATGTGAAAATATAAATTTATATCCCGCAAAAAAATTATTTACATTAAAGGACAAAAAATAAAGATCAGCACGAAATATGGGAAAAGAACGCAAATGACCCATTATCAAATTGAGACTTTGGTGAGGGCCCAAACTTTCTGTTGCTTCTTGAAATATAGACCCCTCAAAGTTTGCAATAAATGCAGCTTAGCCCTGCCAACTATCTCTGGCCAAATATCATGGTGTGTATACTTTCCCCCTAGCATGCTTTATTAAGAGGACGGTCCCAAAGTAGACCATAGTAGTAGGTGCGTCACCACAAAAGTAGGTTTAGGACAGTTGAACTATATTTATACTAGCATTTTGTAAGAATAAAATAAAATATTCTTTACGTTTCAATTTATCTGGCGACGTGTAGTTTGTTTTAACATGAATTTGAATAATATTTATAAGGTAGAATATCTAAAGATTCCCTAAACGTGACGCATTTTATTCAAATTCTTCTTAAACTATGCCAAGTTCTAATTATCTTTCGGTACTTGATTTTTTTTTTAATATATAATTTTTACCGGCTCAAACAATAATTGATCTTAATTGCCCCTCAAACAATAATTGATCTTAAGTTATTTTACAAAAAACACGGATAAAGATATAATGTCACAACTAATTAAACAGAGGGAGTAATTAGAATTCGAAGATAGTTGGATGGTCAAGGTTTTTGTAATATGTCAAACATTCCTAAATATATTTTTATATTTCCCCTCAACCCTATCCCTGTACTTTCATTAAGATTGAGAATTCTTTTTTGCATCTTTATGTAAAAGTTTGTCTTTAATTCAGATTGGTATTCAAAGTTAGATTATTTTTAAAGATAGAGAAATTATATTTTGTTTAGGAAAGATTAAGAAAAGATTATCACATTACATTGAACATATCACTTATTCTTCGCCTAGTGATAGGTTGCACATATATCGCCTACCCACCATTAATGATCCTTTGTGAATATCGTTCCTTGCACTTGGTTGGCCTCCCCTAATAGACTTGTAATCTTGTATGTAGAGGTTTTAAGTTAAAAAGTTTATTTCGGTGCGAGATTAATTAAAGAATCCACTCATAAATTAAAAGTCTCCTCATTGTAAGAAGTTGGTACGCATATTCATTCTCCTGGGCATGAATTGAAATTAGTTAATACAGTCAAACCTCTTCATAACAATCATCTTCTGTAACAACATCTTATTATTACAACGGCTTTTTCTTTTATATGTTTGCATGTTATGTTTATCTCTGTAACTATAATTTGCTATAACAGTAAAAAAATATTCAGACAAGTGATCTTGTTAACGAGAGATTTGACTGTACTATTGGACTATCCAAAAACTTGAATGGCATAAGCATTGGATGCTAGTGGCTAGAGGAAGCAATTGTACTGTGTCACATGAAAGTTTTTGAAACACAAGTATTATACGTAAATTAAATTTCAATCTGGGGCAGGTATGCAATCTTCTTGTAAATAAAAAGAGAAAAAGATAGCTTTGAAGTTTGGTTTCATGCTCTTGGTCGGCTCCCATAATAAAGATTTTGGTCACACGAATTCATTCTCCAAAACATAACAGAAAAGTAGGATTATCGATAAGAAAATAAATCTCGAGTATAACCCCAAAAGCTAGCTTAATTGACTAATACCATATAAGGAGACAAGTAATAACCTATTTCGGCATCAATTGTGTGACATTAGGTGCGTGAAATACCGTGAATAATATAACATGTGATCCTAACATTAGGTAAACTAAAATTATGAATAGATTTGGTTGTGATACCATGATAAAATAATTATCTTGGATCGATACTTAACTTAACCGTGAGGTGAAAATTGACCTAAGACCATATAACAAGACAATAGTTAGCAAATTATGATGCAGTTTTATAGCCTGACTTTAGTTATTGCAACTACATACAAACTCTTGAATGGAATTAGCATTGGTTGCTATAGAGGAGGCTATTACTTTAATTTGCCTTCAAACTGATCTATTTGGCTGAGATGGAAGGTGACATCTTGGCCAGAAATAAATTTAAATGGAGAAATATTAATTAGTGAGTAAGAAGTGAGTAAGAATTCATATAGTCGGCTTCAAATTATTTGGAACGAGACGTACAATTACAGTTGTGATGATGATACCTTACAGGTAAAGGCGGAGACAGGATTTAAAGCTTTGGGTCGAAGTCGACAATAAACTCATACTTCGTTTTAGTTATTGAGTTCGCAATTAAATAACAAATACAAAGTCTAAGCAATTAGGGTGGGGGTGTGGGGGGTAGGTAATATATAAAATGTGGGTTCGGCATAACCCACTAACCTTAGTTTAAATTGTATTTCTATATTAAAAAAATTATTAAATAGGTAAAAAAATTAAATTCAGAACCCAGTTACTAGCACTTGAGGCTGTTCCTCGAATAATACAAGAAAACAAGGGATTAGCTACGAAGTTTATCGGTAATCCCCAGCTAATCCGTCGCTGAATAGCTCTTAGCTAATTGGATTTTTTTATAACCATTACTAATCTGTAGCTAAATGGGATTAGCATGGAATTTTTGTTGTTTAGCTACGGAATTTTGTCCGTCACTAATTCCTTGTTTTCTAGTAGTATATACCCAAAAATAATAAGATTCAATCTTGATTATGTCTCTATATGGAAATAGTTACTTGATAGTCTATTCGTCCGAACCAGTAACAACTAAGGGAGAATGAAATAGTTGGATTAAAAATTAAGGAAAATCAGTCCCAATCTCATTATTGATAATATCTTCGTGTTTACACAGGAAGGAAGAAACAGTTGCATCCATAATTAAAAAAATAGCTAGCTAACTACTAATCAAACGAATTAATTTCATTAGGAAGCCTTGTCACAAGCTAAGTTTTGAGTCTTTTGACTTCTAACTAAAAACTGTACATAATAATAATATATGCTGTCTCAATTAATATTGCTTGTCGTATTCTAAATCAGTTGGATTATTAATAGAAATATGTTATATGATAGAGATGTTATATGATATTTCTATATGTTATATCATATAGAAATATGTTATATGATAGAGAATATATATATATACACACTAAAAACTGTACATAATAATAATATATGCTGTCTCAATTAATATTGCTTGTCGTAGTCTAAATCAGTTGGATTATTAATAGAAATATGTTATATGATAGAGATGTTATATGATATTTCTATATGTTATATCATATAGAAATATGTTATATGATAGAGAAAATATATATATATATATATATATATATATATATATATATATATATATATATATATATATGGACGACAAATATGCAGGGTCATGTGGAAGAAGAAAGAGATATAAATTGCGTAGAGAACAATAAAAGTGTATTTTGTAAAAGGCTTTTATGATATATTTAGTATGTACTCTCAAGGAGTTTCACTTCTTCTAAGTTAGAAATCTATGACATTATCATGACTCCTGAATTTTGTACGCACTTGCTTAAATTCGAAATTCATGAAACTGTCGTGATATTTTTGCACGAAAAAATAGCTTCTTTTCAAACAGTGACTATTTTTCAGAACCCCAATCTAATTAGTGGCTGGCCAGTACCCTTTTTACTTCGAGTGAACCCTTTTGTCATGACTTTGGTATCTCCACCAGTGAGTTCTACTTATTAATTTTGTCTTTGGAACATCTTCTATCTAGAATTCCTTATCAAATTCATAGTTCCTTTCAAATCCATAGCTATAGTAGTTTGTCATGCCTTTTATACTGTTTTGAATTGCTGGTTTTTGTGCCGAGGGTCTATCGGAAACACCCTCTGTACCTCCCAAGATAGGAGTAAGGTCTGCCTGCGTACACTTTATACCCTCCCCAACCCCACTTTGTGAGATTTCACTGGTATGTTATTGTTTGTACCTTCTCGATCCCTAAAATTCCTTGAAAATTCTCTAAAAATCCTATATAAGGGGCGGAGCTACCCTTGCCCGAGGGGTGTCAAGTGACACCCCTTCGCCGGAAAATTACATTGTATAAATAGGTGAAATTTTAATTTTATAGGTATGTATACTATTGTTGACATCCCTTGACACAAGCTAAAGGTTTAGTGCAATGGTTAAGGAGTTGCAAATGTTCCCTAACGTTATATATATATATATATATATATATAGAGAGAGAGAGAGAGAGAGAGAGAGAGAGAGAGAGAGACAAATTTCAAAGGATACTACTTATCCTAAATCCCAATTTATATGGTATAGTTCGGATTTTGAGAGTCAAACCTTCTTACTAATCTGTCATGGAATCTTTATATTTTTTGAAATAAAATTTACATAGTTGAAAATCAGGTAAAAAGTTTTATAAGTCACAATAATTGACAATTCAAAATATTTAAAAGACATATAAAAAAGTTATGATCAAAGAAACTCTAGTTTGAATTTCGAAATCCGAAAGCTGCCACATAAATTGAGACGGAGTATTAAGAGCCAAAAAGTTAGTTAAATAAAATAAATATTATATATCTGAAAAACTCCCTTATCAATAAGAAAACTGTTGTTTTCTATAGGTTGAAGTTGATAAAACAAGAAGTTCCCTCTATCTGCATTCATAAATTTAAATAATTAAGCCATCTTGACCTGATGAAATTACCCATTTGATTTTCATGCAATTATTTGCCTTGTCCCTCTCTTACTTAAAATGTACAGGCAGAAGCCAGCTTTGCATGAATCACTATTTTGTTATATACACTAATCCACCAATTTTAAAATGTGATAGAAAGTTAGTTACTATGTTTGTTAAATTACTAATTAATGCTTAATGATAAATTTATCTATAATTACCTAATAAATAACATTATTATATAAATACTTTTTAGGGGCATTTTATTAAAAGAGACTTTTGAGTTACTTATTTAAGAATTTAGGACTCAAGTTCTAAAAATTAGGTAAAAGGGACTCTATCCCCCTAAGTTTTTTTAATTTACACAAAAACCCCTAAGTTTTTTTAATTTACATAAAAACCCTTAAGTTTTTTTAATTTACACAAAAACTTCTAAGTTTTTTTATTTTACACAAAAACCCAAAAATAAAAGCACTTTTTACCAACAAAAAAAAAAAAAAAAAAAAAAAGCGTACGTTTTTCTCTTAAAAAATACGCAAGCAACTATTGGTTGCTTAAACAACTCCTTGTTGCTTATACAATAACCTTGTATCTCATTAAATCTAGGTAAACAACTAGTAATTGTTTAAATAAATAAAGGTTGCTTATAATAAACAACACGAAGTTGTTTAAGCAACTCATTATTGCTTATACATGAACTCAATTGGAAATTAATTGATTGATCACAAATGAAAATTAACTAATATAAAAACCTTGTTTCTTGTAAAAACTAGTCATTTGATGAGTGATTAAATCCAACTTATTAATTTTATCATCAATTAATTGACTATACTAATAGTTTAAACAAAAATTTACTGATCCAATGATAATGGAATCAATGTTGTTTGATTATATGAATATTAGAATATCAACTTATTGACTTGATAACAATTAAATATCAAACGAGTCGTTCAATGAGTTATTAAACCCAACTTATTAATAATATCATAATTGATCGCAAAATTGATTGACTCTACTAATAGTTTAACAATAACTTACTGATCTAGTGATAATGGAATGAATGTTGTTTGATTATATGAATATTTGAACATCAACGTATTCACTTGATAACAATTAAATGTCAAACGAGTCATCCAATGAGTGGTTAAACCCAACTTATTAATAATATCACAATTGACCGCAAAATTGATTGACTCTACTAATAGTTTAACAATAACTTACTGATCTAGTGATAATGGAATGAATGTTGTTTGATTATATGAATATTTGAACATCAACGTATTCACTTGATAACAATTAAATGTCAAACGATTCGTCCAATGAGTGGTTAAACCCAACTTATTAATAATATCACAATTGACCGCAAAATTGATTGACTCTACTAATAGTTTAACAATAACTTATTGATCTAGTGATAATGGAATCAATGTTGTTTGATTATATGAATATTTGAACGTCAACGTATTCACTTGATAACAATTAAATATCAAACGAGTCGTCCAATGAGTGATTAAACCCAACTTATTAATAATATCACAATTGATCGCAAAATTGATTGACTCGATCAATAGTTTAACAATAACTTACTAATCTAGTGATAATGGAATCAATGTTGTTTGATTATATGAATATTTGAACATCAACGTATTCACTTGATAACAATTGAACATCCAATGACCCGTTCGATAAGTTCTAATGTAAACAACCAACAGTTTCATAAACAACTTCGTGTTGTATAACATAAACAACTTCGTGTTGTATAACATAAACAACTACTATTTGCTTAAGCAACAATCGATTGTTTGCTAAGTTTTCACAAGAATTGGGGTTCTGTTGTAAGCAACTAGGAGTTGTCGAAATAACTTTTTGTTGTTTATTGTAAGCAACTTTTTGAGTTTCGTTAAAAGTTTTTGATCTTTAATTTTTTACCAGCCCAGCCCTTCAAAATTATAACAACAAAAAGTTCTAATGTAAACAACCAATAGTTTCATAAACAACTTCGTGTTGTTTAACATAAACAACTACTATTTGCTTAAGCAACAATCGATTGTTTGCTAAGTTTTCACAAGAATTGGGGTTCTGTTGTAAGCAACTAGGAGTTGTCGAAACAACTTTTTGTTGTTTATTGTAAGCAACTTTTTGGGTTTTGTTAAAAGTTTTTGATCTTTTAATTTTTTTACCAGCCCAGCCCTTCAAAATTTTTTACTCGACCCGACCCGACCCGACCAGCCCAGCCCAACCTTATTTATTTAAACAACTACTAGTTGTTTACCTAGTTTTAATGAGATACAAGGTTATTGTATAAGCAACAAGGAGTTGTTTAAGCAACCAATAGTTGCTTGCGTATTTTTTAAGAGAAAAACGTACAGTTTTTTTTTTTTTTGTTGGTAAAAAATTCTTTTATTTTTGGGTTTTTGTGTAAATTAAAAAAATTTAGGAGTTTTTGTGTAAATTAAAAAAACTTAGAAGTTTTTGTGTAAATTAAAAAAACTTAGAGGTTTTTGTGTAAATTAAAAAGCTTACCCTAAGTTTACAAATATTTTAATTCAACTCCATCTCTTCAAAAGAAAAGGAAAAAGAAATAGAAATCCCCTATTCTTCATTCCACTCTCAAACATCCCTTTTAGCTCATTTTCCCTACTTTTTACCCCGTACATAAAATTAGTCAAATATTCAACGCATGCCTCACAGTTTTCGTTATAGCTCTTCCCTACCCCAACTTGTGAACATAGTACTACTAGAGCCTGTTTGGATGGGCTTAAAAAAAGCAGCTTATAAGCTGTTTTTAGCTTATAAGCTGCTTTAGTTAAGTTAAGTCAAACGGATCCAATTAATTTTTTAGGCTTATTTTTTTAAGCACATAATGACTTTAAACTGGCCAGTCAAACACTCAAAAAAGCTGAAAACAGCTTATAGGCAACTTATAAAGCCAATCCAAACGGGCTCCTAGTCCATCCATATATAGTAATTCCCACGAGCCGCTAATAAAGCAGAATCAGGATTTGAAATTTATGAGTTCGGAATTATAGAATTTAAAAAGAAAATTATTAGGTTCTAAATATATAATTTATATATTTCCAATGAATATATTAACAAAAGCAGAATTTGAACTAAAGTACTAGATCCCGAAGCCGTGACTGAATATCTAACTTCGACCATGACTGCTAACCCTGTGATTTTTATGTGTGCATTGATGAATGAAATTAAATAGGGTCCAACAATAAGCAACATGGAGCAGCAAAGTTTGAACTGATTGAAACAACAATAAAAACTAGGGCAGAACAACTTGATATGTTATTGCAGCTACCGTCTAATTAAGACCCACAAATATTCAAAGGTGTAGTCAAGTAGTTAAAAAAGTGTGTGCAAATCCAGAAACAATAGTTCAAATTCTTGTAGAAATAAAATAGTATTCAGGTGACTTTTATTAATATGTACCTAAATTTTGGTAGACAGTGTAATTTGGTATCTGTGGGAGATAGTAGATACTCGATGAAATAGTCAAGGTGCGAACACCAGTCCGGACACCTATGGTGGAGTACTGGTAGGAGGTAACAGATATCTGCTCCGGTGGAATAGTGATGATGCATAAACTGGTCCGGTGGAATCGTCGTATGTGATGCACAACCTGGTCCGGACATCTGTACAATACTATTGCTGGGAGGTAGTCGTGACGTGCAAGTTGATTCGATAGAATAGATGGGATGTGCAAGCTGGTGTGGACACATGTACTGAACTACTGATGAGAAGTAATAGCCAGTAGGTATATATTTGGTCCAGTGGGATAGTCGTGATGTGCAAGTTGCTCCATTGGAATAGTTGTGATGCACAATGTGGTTCGGATATCTTGTAATGGACTAGTAATGAAGGTAGTAGGTACCTGATCCGATGGAATAGTACTTGCGCAAAAATTAGTTTAGACACCTATATTAGTGGGAGGTAGAATAACTATGTGCACAAAATGATCCGAACAATATCGTTATGAAAAAACTTAAGACCTACACTTTCCTTTTTAATTGGCCTCAGACAACGTCCATCCGAATTAGCCCGGCTTTTAAAACGGATTCTACAATTCCCACTTCTAATGACCACACAATATACAATATACATTATACATTATACAATACACAATATACAATAATTCAACATATACTAGTATCTATTTCCACATTAAATTCTCACAACCTCTACTGTCTCTACAGCTGTGCTGCTACACTCCTAATTCAGTGGAACATGTTGGCGTGTTGAATTTTACAGTTGTTCGGTTTTTTCAAAGTCGCTTTCTCTGTTGCAAGATAAAGACTGATAGGGACAAATATTATTTTCCCTAAGTAGTTGTAGAATTTTTTTTCAAAATATTTATTCGTTTTCTTTTCTTTTTTACAAGATTACATATTTCTACTTTAATCTATATATATGTGAGAATAGCCCATATATATCAACATAGTTCACTTATTTTACTTTCTTGAGATACTAAACGAACTCCCTACATAGAGATCATATCTTATCTTTATATTAAAGAAACAAAATCTTTCCCTTTTTGCCTCAGGTTCTTTTTATAAATAGGGATTTGCTCTGATTCTTCCACATATTTTTCTCTTAAGAGGAAGAAGAATTTTGACTACTTTTCTTGTTTAACATGGAAGCTCCATTGTCAACTTGGCCATGGGATAACTTGGGATCTTTCAAGGTACTTAATTTCCAAATTTTTTATTTTTTATCCTTCTTCTGATTCTTTCACTACTAGAAACACGGTTGTTTTTGGATGTACTTTCGTCTGAAAGCCGTCGGTAGCCACATTTCAACCCCTGTAGTTAAAAAATAGCAATCGTCTTGAAGTTTCGTTTGTAGATGTTGAAAGTTGAAACTTCAGGATACTGTTATGGAGTGTCACTTGTAGAAATTAAAACTCCAGAACGACGGCTATTTTCCGATTACATGACTAAAAAGTGGCTATTCTGCGCTGTTACTACAATAATTGTTACTTACTTTGTTTCTTTTTCTTGTGATTTTTGGAACAGTATTTACTTTATGGACCATTTGTTGCAAAATGGTTATACTCAAGATCTCAAGAAGACAACATCAAGGAAACATGGTGTCTACATATTCTCATAATATGTATTCTTAGATGCACCATGTATAGTGGCTGGAATTCTTTCAGCAACATGTTGTTCTTAACTCGAAATCGAATAATAATGAAGGAAGGTGTTGATTTCAAGCAAGTTGACAATGAATGGGACTGGTAATTATATCAAATCTCTCTTTTAATTCATTTGCAATCTTGAATTTTATGAAATCAGAAACTGACGCTTTGTGTCAACGTATGCTGCTCATGTTAATTACAACAGAGGTGCGGTCCTTCCTCGAACCCTACGTGATTACAAATTCTCCATGACTCCATATATTGGGCAGAGACGGAGCTAAAATTATGAATTTATGGGTTCGGAATTCTAAAAAAGGCAACTTATTGGGTTCTGAATAAATTATTTTTTCATATTAATTAAGTGAATTTTTAAACAAAAATACAGAGTTTTGACAAAAGCTGCTAGGTTCTGCCTAATCCGTAGCTCTTTCTCTAGCTCCACCCCTGACACCGGGTTGCAACCCTTTTGTAATCTTGAACTTAAATTTTATTTGGCTTTGTAATTCTGAAGAAATTCTGTCATACACCCTTATTAGCGATAGATTGGGGGCCTAAATTCCTGAAGGACATATATGGTGATTATCATTTTACTTGTTAATTCGTGCAATTTTTACATGACCAACAATTTTGTTGTTTTTTCAGGGATAATTTCATATTGCTCCAAGCTATCATGGGTTCATTAGGTTTCTACATGCTTCAAGACATAGTCAATCTTCCTTTATGGGATTTGAGAGGATTCTTGGCTATTTTAGTTCTCCACATAGCAATTTCAGAACCCCTTTATTATTTCTTGCATAAACGCTTTCATGGAAGCTATTTATTCAACAATTATCATTCACTTCATCATTCTTCACCTGTTCCCCAACCCGTTACAGGTAATTTAATCTCTTTACTTATTAAATAGTTTAGAGGATTTTCACACTATCGGTATGATTTAAACATGTCGTCATAGGTTATCACCTGTCTTTTTCAGATTACTGATTTCACTTATTACAAGTTGATGCTTGTAATAACCTTTTAGATGATTTGATGGTCAAACAAAACACATTAAACTAATAGTTTAACCAAAATTTTAAACTATCAAGTCGCCTAAAAAGTTAGTACAAGTAATTGTCCATATTAAATAGAATTAGCAACATGAAAAACAAGGTAGACAACTAATTGCAATCAGTATTGGAGCCAGAAATTCAAACAGAATTCAAAAAATACAATAAGGTCACACTGGGGATTTGAATCGATGACCTAAAGCAATTCTTGAACCTCCTATTTGCCATTGTATTATATTTTTCTTCTCTATGTTTAAGGGAATTCAATTATTTAAATATAAGCAAAAAGAATCATATTTGCCTTATTTACATAATATAATATTTCGACTAAGGGCATTCATCAATTAAACCCCTTGCGTTTGTCTAGCTCCCACCCTACCTACAACAAGAAGTTAAATTATATTTGATAGCTCAAACATGTTTTTCACTCGCCGTGTATATAAGTTAAATGTATTTTTTTTTTTTTTTTTTTTATCATTTTCTAACAATTTTTTCCGTGTGCTTTGTGGAAATTTCAGCTGGTCATGCTACACCTTTGGAGCACATAATATTAGGTGCAATAATTGGAATTCCAATTCTTGGATCTTGTCTAATGGGATATGGATCATTAACTATGATTTATGGTTATGTGTTGATATTTGATTGTCTAAGATCTTTGGGATATTGCAATTTTGAAATTATTCCTCATCAACTCTTTCAAGCAATTCCTTTTCTCAAGTATATGATCTACACCCCAACGTAAGTGACAAATTTTTTTATGTATAATTTGTACATAAACTATTGCAACCTGTTGTACCAATAAGGCTTTTATTATTGTTTATGTGCCCCCCAAAAAAGACTTTTAATTATTGTTTGCGGAGATCACGAGACTAATTACTTTAATTTTCAGTAATTTGTGTAGAAAGTTTCTGAAAGTGGTGGAGTATATACATGTAACTTTCTTGCTTTGACCACAAAAATCATTACTCCCATCTCAAATATTAATTAATTTTTAAAAGCTGAATTTATTTCAAAGTATTTGACATCAAGAAAAAGCAAGAAATATCTATTACTCTTTCAGATTGTGTTAAAATAAGTGATTTTTTTTTTTTTTTAAAAACGAGAATTTCTTTTTTCAAATTTTCAAAAAGTCTTTAAATATTTCTTTCTATTTTTCATTTTGAGAGATAAATGATAATTTAGTCAAATAAGCCTCTTATCTAATTTTATTATGTGATTTTCTTAAAGGTTGTGCCAAAAACATATAAATGATACTAACTGCGGATTGGAAGATGTGATATATCTTTTATAAACTCACTACCTTTACTGCTCTAATTAGTGAAAATATTTAAGAGAGAGATAAGAAATATTTGACATACTATATTCTTTATCATTAAGGCTGGTAAATATTTTTGTTAAGAGACGTTCAACAATCCAAAGAATACAGATGTGATGCTGTATCATAAATGAAATGCCACCTCTTCGAGAATGCTTTAAAAGTTTTCAACAACAATTTTTGGCATATTGACAAAGCATTAAATACACTCTTCATTAAAAAGTTGGTACATGGACAACAATGAAATTTAATGCCATTGTACAAAATTATATTTTTTATACTCTCTCCGTTTCAAATTATGTGAACCTATATTTTTTTTAGTCTGTGCCAAAAAGAACGACCTCTTTCCATATTTGAAAACAATTTACGGTTATGCAATGATTTATAACCATACAAAATATATTTGCCTCATTGTACACCACAAGTTCAAAAGTCTTTTTTTTCTTAAACTTCGTGCCGAGTCAAATAGGTTCACATAAATGAAAATGAAAAGGAGGGAGTACGAAAAAAAAAGGAAGTAGCTTTTTTTTGCTCATTTATTTCCTTAATTATGTTTTTTGTGATAACTCATTTGTTACTTCCTTTCTCTTTTTTTTTTGGCTATAATATTTACAGGTATCACAGCCTACACCACACAGAGAAGGGGACCAATTATTGCCTCTTTATGCCACTTTTTGATGTGTTAGGGAACACACTTAACCCTAAATCATGGGAGATGCACACAAAAATAAGTGTTGAATCAGGTAACTACATATATATTTTTATGTTTCTCACACGATGTTATCAGTATCTGTATTAGAATTCGATTAAATTCGGACTCGTGCTTGAAAGTCTCACATTATGGGGGTAAAAGATCACCCTAACAAAGTCGACTTCATACCCGGAGTTCGAACTCGAAACTTTTTATTAAGGATAAGGAGTACTTACAACTCAAAATGCATATCCTAACATATATTAATTAATGATATTGAATTTAACTTATATATACCGACGACATAAGAATTTGTATATTGTCAATGTAGTTTAACATGTTATAGCGGAGAATATGCATTAGTTTTTAGATAACTAATTTCACTATTTATGAATGATTACGTATTGTTATTTTTAGGTAGTCTGATAGTGTACACATTTTTTTTTAATGCCGGAGTTATAGTGGATGTTAAAGTATATATCACTACAAAAAGAAATACGTGAATTAGCTATAGAATTCGTCATTAAATAGTCCATATGATTTTTTGATAATCGACGATTAAATATGATTAGTAGCGAATTTTTTTATGATATTAGTAGTAGAAAGATGTTGACTTTTGGATGTTAAAGTATATATCACTACAAAAACAAATACGTGAATTAGCTATAGAATTCGTCATTAAATGGTCCATATGATTTTTTGATAATCTACGATTAAATATGATTAGTAGCGAAATTTTTTATGATATTAGTAGTAGAAAGATGTTGACTTTTCTAGAGAACATAATTAAGGTGCAAAAGTACTCAATCTTTAACTAATTTAGATTATAGAAAGTGTCTTACATAATAAGAAACAGGTTATTTGTATTCTTAGAAACTAACGCTGTTCTAACTATGCTTCACATATGAAAGTAAAAGTTAACTATAACAGGGCCAACTTCGGACACCATTAAATGTTTTGCCATGTGGAGCTGTACTTTTTTATGTGAGCGGGACAACTATTATTTAACAGAGAAAAAGCTAGTTGAATAATTTTAAATTTATCAGCTGGTACTAAATTCATATTCATTGTCATAAATAAGTTGCGGATGAAAGGACAAGCAAAAATTTATATGTACATACAGTTGCATCAAATTAATAAGTACATGACAGGTATTCTTCAACCAAATTTTTATCACCATATATTATTGCAATAGTACAACATTTATATTAACTGAAAATCTTAAATTCGTCTCTAAATTATATTAGTAAGAAGCTTATTTGTATTGAAAAATATAATGTTATAGTATTAAATGGGGGAAGAAAACACTAAATAATGAAGTTTAGGCATCACTAAATCCTTCTCCTATTATTGCAAATAATTTTTTGACCATCAGTATTTGTGAATATTAAACTTCACTACATTTAGTTCAAGTGAAATATCGAAACATTTACAATAGAATTATAGATTCACACTTACAAACATTCACTTTTAACAGACTTTTTTTCAAGTGACTTGTCATATCACTACTAAAAATTCCATATTTCCATAAAAAATTTGTGTATCGGAAATCTCAAATTTTTGACTGATTTCCAACGGAGTCGTCCATCGGAAATTTATATCGAGATACATCTTGTCAATTTCGACAAGCTTATTTTGACTTTAATTTTGAACAATTTTGTGTTTTTTCGACTTCAACTCAAATATTGTTCAAATTACAACAACATACCCAGTGTAATCCTAAAATTGAATGAGATGTCAAATATTTTCGACTTCCTTCCACAGAAGACGTCTATCAGAAAGTTATATGCAGACACATCTTGACAATTTAAACAAAATTCTTTCGACTTCCATTCGGAACAATATTTCTCGTCGGAAATTTATATCCAAACACATATTGACTATCTCAACAAACTTCGACTTCAACTTCAAACAACTTTTTTTGTTTTTTCGACTTCAAGTTCTAACAATTTTTTTTTGTTTTTTCGACTTCAACTCGAATATTGTTCAAATTCTTATCTAAAGTTACTACTATATATTAAAATTTTGCAGGTAAAAATGGGAGGGTGCCGGATTTTGTATTTTTGGCACATGTAGTGGACATGACTTCTTCAATGCATGGAGTATTTATATTCAGATCATTTGCTTCAACTCCATTTTGCACAAGGCTCTTCTTGCTTCCCTTCTTGCCCATTGCTTTTGTGACTATGTTCTTTATGTGGGCATACTCTAAGGTCTTTTTGGCCACTTTTTATAACTTGAGGGGCCGATTGCATCAAACTTGGGTGGTTCCTCGCTTTGGTTTCCAGGTTTGTTAATATATCCTTTTATCCCGCTATTGTTCCTTTTATTATACTTTTAACTCACCTAAAATTCTCTGATAAAAACTTACCGCTCATACCTCATGTTTAAATCAAATCAGTGAATGCATGACAAGTGTTTTCATACATAGAGGTGAATCTAGCTTGTAACCTATGAGTTCACGTGAACCCTATATATTAACAAATCCACTAAATTTTACAATATTTGGCTGTCAGTGTTCATATATGTATTTATAAGTTAACTATTGTTAAATGCTACTATGCATTTTCACTTTAACTTTTAAATATTAAAAAATAATTGCTTGAGTTGGTATAAATACCGATGCAAATAAGTATCGACTAGACCGACTCTGTTGTATATTCAGATGCCATTAAAAAAAAAAAATCAGATATTAGATTAAATTGTATGACCATCTCATATAAAATAGAAAAATATACTTTTGTTCACTTAGTTATATCTCTTCGACAATTCTTTAGAGTTTTGTAGTTTATTCTCATGATTTATTAATTTTTCTTGTCGGATTTTTGTGTGGCAGTATTTCTTGCCATTTGCAGCTGAAGGTATTAATAACCAAATAGAGCAGGCAATTCTCAGAGCCGATAAATTGGGTGTCAAAGTTATCAGTCTTGCTGCATTGAACAAGGTATTTACTACCTACCCCCACCCCCACACCTACCCCCATATAAAAATATCTATTTTATATATTGTTATGAAAAGCTACCATAAATTAACTAAGTTTACATTAGCTGTTAACATATCACAACCCCATTCTCCTTATTTACTTGAGTTTGAGGATGATAATGTGAACAAACTCACACAGACAAACAAACAAAATCATAAGACAAAACCCATCGATTAGAAATTTTTACACCCTTAATTTGTACATGAACATGTTTCAAGTATCTTCATCAATAAAAGTCATATAGCTACTTTAAGGTTTAAAGAAATTGAAATCAGGAGGTATATTTTTTCAATTTTTTTGTTTCCCATTCAGTGTCCAGTTCACGTTTTGAGACCCGACTAATCCGAATTCGCACCGAAAGTCTCACTTTAGACAGTAACACTCTTCCAACCAAAATGTAACTCTATTTCCGAGGCTTGAATTCGAGAACACTAGCCATCTTACCTCAACTAACTTCTTAATTTACTTGTAAAATTTGGCTAGGCATCAAGCCATTGTTACATGGTGAAAATCTTAAAAAGGACTTATAAAAGATCTATGACGTAGCTTTTCTGCAAAGTCAAGTTTAACGTGCAAGTGTGTCAATACGTTCGCATGTGATGGACATTGCATGTGATCTTAACCTTTAATTAATGCTACAATAAAATTTGTGAACATATATAGCTGAATCATTGATTAGTCATTTATGATGAAAGTAACCTAAACTTCAAGTACTATAGGGTCCACTTTCTTGCTCTAATGTCTAAAAGACTAGCATTTATAAATTTAAAACAAAAAACGTTTTCGTATACCATAATTAAAAAAAGATTATTTTTCCTCTTTATTCACTATCAAGTAATGGGGTGGAATGGCGAATGAGTGAAATCCTTCTACTCTTAAATCTTAACCAGAAATCTTGAATTGAATACCAAATGGTTATACCAAAAAAGTTGTTTTCTCTTTATTCTTTTCTGCTTCCATTCTCAAGAAACCAAACAGCAATTTAAAAAAAAAAAAAAAAATTAAAAAAAAAAAACATATCTCAATAGCTTTCTCATTTTTGGCAAACACGATTACGATTTGGTTCTCTTAACCTTATCTGAATTGTAAATATTTGATAATTCACTAGTATCAATTATTTCTTGATTTTTTTTTTTATTTTTTTTTTTTTGGCAATAAACTGTGAATATTACCATACCAACAAACGAAAGGAACATTACACCTACCAGAGCATCTATAGCATTGA
Organism: Lycium ferocissimum; assembly: GCF_029784015.1. Classification (NCBI taxonomy): domain Eukaryota; kingdom Viridiplantae; phylum Streptophyta; class Magnoliopsida; order Solanales; family Solanaceae; genus Lycium; species Lycium ferocissimum. The sequence goes on along the minus strand of NW_026713343.1, from coordinate 228,112 downwards.
CTACCTTTTAAGAAGGTTGTCAACCACTGATAGACCTCTAGTTTAGCAGCTAGTTACAAAGGACTTGTATAAGAGAACTACATTTCCTACCTCTCTTTGTATCTCTAAATATATTTAGCCTTTCGTTAATCACACTTTGTATCTGTTGAACTACAAAATTCCTACTCACATTCTTCCCTTGGAAAATCGTGCTATTTCTTGCCATCCAAGTGTAGTAGATAACAGCACCATATACAGCTGCTACTATATCTTTCCTGAGTCGATTCCAGTGCTTAGACTTGATGATCTGCATATCTTCCCTAATTCCTCTTTGGTGAACTTTAACATCTATCCACCCCTGTATTGAATCCCACACTCCTCTTATCCATGTACAATCTGAGAATAGATGATTTGCTGTCTCCATTGCCCCATCAACACACATAGCACACAGGTTCTCCTCACATCCCAGCAGAGGCGGAGCCAGGATTCGAAGCTTGTGGGTTCGAGGTTCTAATTCTTTAAAGTTACTGGGTTTTTAATTAATAATTTGTACATATTTGACAAAAAATTTAATACAAATATATGATTCGGACAAAAGCTATTGGGTTCGGCCGAACCCACCCCCGAAGGGCTAGCTCCGCCCCTGCATCCCAGACCAATCTCCTGCATCCTTATTCTAGTAAGCAATCGACCTAACACTGCTAGCCATAGAATGAATCTGTGTTTTGGTATGGCAACTCGATTCCACACTAGTTCCACAATGTCCCACCTTGGTGCTTCTCCTATCAACTGGATATACCCCTTAGTTACTGAATACTGCCTATTTGTAGTGAGTGAATATCGTGCATTTTCATACCAGGTGAGCATTTGCATCTTGATTTTGTTTAGCCTTTTCCAATACCAACTGCAGTCCGAAGGAGGAACATGATTCATGAAGTCGTCAGTGTTGTTCATATACACACCTTGCACCCATTTAACCCACAATATATCCTTCTTCTCCATTATGTGCCAGATTAGTTTCCCAACCGCTGCCATATTCCATTTCTTGATTTGTTTTTCCCTTGCTTTTCAACTGGTTTTACAAATTTAAATTATATACATTCATAGCATTATTGGTGCAATTTAATCTTGTATACATAGCAAGTTAATTAGTTCTTGTTTTTATGTTACCAATTCATATTACCATAGTATTACTCTTAACTACTTTATAAGTGACCAGATTGTATAAAGATTTTTACACTTTCCATACAATTTAACCTCTTATAGTAATACTAGATACCAGAGCCCGCACTAGCACGGGCCCAACATATATTTATAATTTTATTTTTGTACAATTATAAAGAGAATTGATATATTCTACAACATTTCTAGAAAGTCACGTGTGTAAAGATAGAAATTTTGGGAGCACGGGTTCAATAATTTGTGCCATGATGTTATTTCTTTGTTTTAGTTTATATGACTTTATTTAAGAAAAAGGCTAATAGACACTTTTTAAACTACGCGTTAATTAAATTTGAACCAGAATTTCAAAACTTAATTGAATTTTTAACTACTTCTAAATACGGAAACGTCATTTGAGCTACCATTCCCCTAGGCTAAAACGTGAAACTTTTTATACATATGGTGATTATGTATATTGTGTCATATAACATGGGCATAGATGCGGTATAAGATTTCTATCCTTTTTTTTTAACTTAACCTATCATAAGTATGTACTAATAAATTATTTTAGCTATTATGATGCTCCGTATGTAATTAGAAACTTAAGACATCGGAAAATGCCTTTTGAGAATGTAATACCCATCTTAGTTTCTTTTTAGGATATTAAACAGTACTGGAATAAACATCCGAGTAATTTATTTTATCAGTTGTAACAATGTTCAATTAATTTGATTATAGAATAACAGTTGGTGAGGTAAGATATCGCCCATGGAACTACAAAATGTAATTAGTTGTAATAGTAACTTTTAAAAAATGAAGCTTGATAATAATAATATATTCAGAACTACTTTTGAAAAAGTAATCCTTACCTGTACTTTCTCTGTCTATTGAATATTAGTACTACAGGAGTACTAAAAAAGCTATGGAGATTGGAGGGAGAGATAAGTAAGAGACTGTCACATTAAAGTTTAATGGGGGCCACTTTTTTTGACGATCATTCAAAAATCGTAAATGCGGCGTGGTATAGAAATCCAAAACCGAATGAATGCACCATTATTGACTTAATGTGGGATATTTTGGGAATTACATGGATATTGCTTGATTTTTTAATATGAGGTCCACGTTTTTTTTAATTTTATATTGCTTGATTTTTTAATATGGGGTTCACTTTTTTTTTTTTTTTGATATTAATTGATTTTTTAATATGAGATCCACGATTTTTTTTTTTATTTTTTTTTTACATGAGTTGGAGGTGGACGACGAAACCACCTCCAAACTCATGCTTCTAATATAGTAGAAAAATAAGTTCCCTTTTTAAATCAAGTTGCCTATTAATGTGTAACATAGAAATTACTCGTAATTTCCTTATAAATAGTCATATTTTGTAAATATTTTTTTTATACGAACAACGCATAGAACTTTGAACTCTTATTTATTTTATGTATATGCAGAATGAGGCACTAAATGGAGGAGGGACATTATTCGTGGACAAACATCCTAACCTTAAAGTGAGAGTTGTTCATGGAAATACATTAACAGCAGCAGTTATACTTAAAGAAATTCCAGATGACGTAACAGAGGTGTTCTTAAGTGGAGCCACTTCTAAACTTGGTAGAGTTATTGCTCTTTACCTTTGTAGAAGACAAGTTCGTGTTCTTGTAAGTATCACAATACTTTCTCGATTATATACAGTAATTATACATTGATTATATGTTGCATCATCTTGATATTGCTCGCATAGATGGGATCAAATACATTTCTTAAGGGTCGTTTTGTTTGAAGACAAGTTATGTTTTGCTGGGATTAATTATCTTGATATAATTTTTTATTGATTGCCTGGTTTGTTGTATTAAAAATAACATGCATTTCATAATTTCTAAGAAAAAGTTATTTGCTTACAAAAATACCCTCCAATCTAGAAGGTAGAAAAAGGATTTGAGGGATCTCGCATGGGTGTTTAAGTCATTTTCATTATTTTATCTATGATTCCGGTACTATCTCAGGGACAAGAATAATAACCAATAAGGGACAAGACACTACTAAATTTTTATCTCAGGACTATTTATGCTTGTATAGCATATAATAATAAGTTATGGAGTATTATTTCATCTTGGAAAATGTGGTATGATTCAAGATAGAGCAATAATTTCCAACAAAATTATACTATTGTATATAGAATGTAAATTGTCCAATTTTTTTATTTGGCAGTTACTAATTTTCATCTATAACTTTCTTTTAATGCAAAATTGCAGATGTTAACTACGTCAACTGAAAGATTTCAAAAGATACAAAAGGAAGCTCCTGTTGAATATCAGAAATACCTAGTCCAGGTGACAAAGTATCAAGCTGCCAAAAACTGCAAGGTATATATCACATTTATTTGCAAACATTAATGTACAAAAATTAGAAATTAATCTCAAATTATTACTAAAAACCCAAAGAGAATCTTAATTAAAAGCATATGAAATTCCTTCTAGCACAGAATGTTGGTTATGCATCAATATTTGACTATATAATATGTGTATAATTAATATATACTGGCCAGAAAAAGTAAACAGTAAATTCGGCAAGCTATCTGTATAAAAATCCAAAATTCTTTTTATCCTATCAGTATATGAAGCCATATCCAATTAAAATTAGAATAAGGTGGGAAAAATTGCCACAATTATTATTGTTCTTGCTGTTGTCCTTTTTAATTCTTTCTAAAATTAAAATTTTGTTTATTTGGCCTGTGATTTTTATAGACATGGATAGTTGGAAAATGGATTACACCAAGAGAGCAAAGTTATGCGCCATCAGGAACTCATTTTCACCAATTTGTGGTTCCTCCAATTTTGGCATTTAGAAGAGATTGTACTTATGGTGATCTTGCAGCTATGAGATTACCTGAAGATGTTCAAGGAGTTTCTTCTTGTGAGGTATGTCTTAAATACTATTTCCGGTCCATTTTATCTGTCTTTCAAGATCTTCGCACGTTCTTTAAAAATCACATTTAGTGTAAGCTTATTTGTCTGAACTACTCTTTTGTCTCTCCTAGACGTTTTACTTAATTAATATGCCACAAGTTTTAAGCATCTTCATTTTTTCTTAAACTTCGCATCTTAGTCAAACTGTACCAATCAAATTGAAAGAGAGGGAGTACAAAAAGTTACACATTTAGCAACTCGGCTAAAAATATCTACAGCAGCTAAGCAATATACATAAATTATACACTAGTTATATATTACTATACATCCATCTGTTATATTTTTGAGCGGGGGACTATTGAAGTTAATTTCAATATTTAATATCACATTCAAGAAACTATATCATTAGTTCTTTTCTTGCTTAATGTTTTTCCTCTTCTTATTTTTAACAGTATACAATGGAGAGAGGGGTAGTCCATGCATGCCATGCTGGAGGGGTGGTGCATTCATTAGAAGGATGGACACATCATGAAGTTGGGGCTATTGATGTAAACAGAATTGACTTAGTGTGGGAAGCAGCTATGAAACATGGTTTTAAGCCAGTGTCATTTCTCAAAAAGACAGATTAATTAATTATTTCCAATTGTGAAATCATGAAAAAGCCCCCAATAGCCACACAAAAAATAAATACTAGACAAGAAAAGATTCTTGGAATTCTCTCTTATAGTGAGAAAGAAAGAGAGAGGCAGGCAGAAAAAAAGGGGGTTGTCTTAGAATTCATTAATTGACTCAATTCAAAGACAGAATTTTTATGATTTATAAATGCATATATCGATTGTTATATTAGACATGAGATACTAAATCTTTGAATTCCAAATTTTTTGTTGCCATCTCTTTAGTGTTGTGTTGGTAAATTTGTTTTCTCATGTGAAGATATATTATCATAGATCTCCAAAACCTAGTAGTTGTATACTCATCAGTCTAAGGTGGATCCAAGATTTGAAATTCATGATTTTTGGTGTCCCTTCGCTCGCTATCGAACCCCTAACCCATTTATACTATTAGATTAACAGCTTATTATATGTATATTTAATTAGTAGATTTCTCAACATAAACACAATGTCTAGACTAAAGGTATTAAATTCTATCGAATCCGGACAATAAACTTTGTATCCACCCCTGATCAAATTACTCATGCAAGAAAATGGAAAAAGAAAAAAAAAATGTTTATGCTGTACCAGCCATGAATTATTGAGAAAATGTTAGGCAACAAATCGGTCTTAAGATAACATCGGTGTTAGCGGATCAAAAGCTAGATAGTCAAAGATTATAAGTCTGGTATGCATAAGTAAAAAGATTGATAACAGAAGAGTAGAAACATTCCTAAATTAATTATCTTCGAAAAAAAATCTAGTGAAGCTCGAATGAAAAATTCCTGTACCCTTACCAAGGTCTCGGGTTCGAGTTGATAATGGAGAAATTCTTGATAAAGAGTGTTTTTCCCTTTAATTTGTTCTATGAAGAGCGAGTTAGTATGTTTCGAATAGGAAAAAGTACCTAACATAACTGATTACACTTCATAATTATACTTTATAACGGTACTTTAACTCTCTCTCTCTATATATATATTGTATATGCTATTAGTGTATATACAATGTATACATATGCGTATATAATATATCAGTGTAAATACATTACAATGTATCAGCGTGTATACATTGATACTGTATGTTTGCACATACAGTATATGCTACATTTTGGGAAAAAGTGCACTAATCTCGCTACTAATGAAATTTACCTATCGAATACGAGATGATTAACGTCATTTTACTTATGGGCCAACAATGACTATCCAAAAGACAAAAACAATTCTAAAACTTTTGTTCGGGCATCATTTTTTGCGCGGATTGTGCTTCTTTGTGGGTGGTCTTTAATTTTTGGCCCTCAAGTTGGTGGTCTTTAATATTTGACCTTCGCTTAACAAAGGTCACGGGTTCGAACCAGTGCCGGTTAAAAAAAAAAAAAAAAAAAATCGCAATTGAGATTCGCAGGGCAGAAGTTGGGATTCCCAGGCATATGTTGAACCCCAACTTATGCCTTAAGCCAGAAGTTTACCCAAAATTAGACCTTAAGGCAGATGTTTGCAAAATTCCAGTAATTTTTTTTTTCTTTTTTTGGCCTTAAGGCAGAGTTTGAAACCCAACTTATGCCTTGCGGATTTTTTTTTTAAAATTTTTGATTGAGCGGAAGTTTGAACCCAGAACCAAAGGACTTTTAGCAAAGGCCAAAAATTAAAGACCACTGATTTGAGGGCCAAAAATTAAAGACCAGCCCCAGCGAAGGACAATCCTGCGAATTGCCCTTTGAGCATTACCTTTTGGAGGCCAAAGATAATTGGGAAGAAAACATAATTAGGCAAGCCCATAATCTATACAACTTAATCTAGCCCTAAAAGATAGTTTACAACAATTAGCCACACAGTAAATCTAACCGTGTCAACCTAGCATAAATCTAGGCAAAAAATCCTCCATTTTTAAAGATCATGTCATTATCTTTTCTAATTAAAAATATCTCTTTCCTTTTTTCTCTTATTTTTTCACTTACTCAAATAAAAAAAATACTATATGTCCTCTCTTTATTCCATTTTCGGTTACCCGAAATAAAAATAAACTAACTTATACTTACAAATTAATAATAATTATGTAATTTTGATTGGATATACAACAGTAGCATTTATATATGAGTTATATACATTTATACACACACTGTACATGAAATAAAAATTTATACATGAATTATATACATTTATACACACATTGTACATGGAACGAAAATGTATACATGAGTTATATATATCTATACACACATTATATATGAAATCAAAAACATTAGTTTCACGAATTATACACATGTTACATACTTGATATATACAAAAATTATGCATATTTTTGTGGAAATAAGAACTAGACAAAGTAATTAAAATATCAACGTATATAATATTCAACATCATATCCACATGAGAAAATTGTGTGAGATGGAGAGATATAGTAAAGAGATATATACGTATCCTTGTTTAAAGGGATAATGATCTAATTAGATTCTATACGTCTCCTAACCCCTAAAAAATTGTGATTAGAATTAAAATCCTACAATTACTCCTAACTATTTGACTGACTAATAAAAGTTAAAATCATGTGGAAGGTGGTTATAATGGGTTGATAAAAATAAAATATGTTTATATTGAGTTTAAATGTTATGGGCTGCTGATTGAGTTAATTATTGAAGATAATTAAGGAGAGACTCAATACTGGGCCAGCCCACTTAATCTCAAGTGTGGGTTCCGCTTTTGTTATTGTCTTGGCCCGCTAGAACTCTTCAAGAAGAAACATGGAGAAACCGAAAGTTATATAAATATGTCCTTCGGCCATCTAATTTACCAAACATGGCCGAAGTATGCACTATCTATACACTACCTATATTATATGTATAGGTATGTATATTACATGTATAGGTATGTATAGAATATGTATATTTAGTATAACTTATTGCATTGTGTACATATTTTGTAAACTAGATGGTGAATGGTATTTGACTATAATTTTCCCAAAACGAAAATACAACAAACGAATGAAAAACAAAACACATTCTCAAGTGTTAATTTATCGAAAGGTAATATTCTTTAAACTTGCTAAGTACACTATTTCTATTTATGTACTCATTCTCAAGTGGATAACACAAGGAAAATCCAAGTCGAGAGTAGAGTTACAGAAAAAGCCGTTTGATGGAAAATTACTTTCACGTTCGATTCAGAGAGCACTTTTTGCATTGAGAATTTCTCGTTCCCTTTTGTATGAATTCTCAAGCGGCGAATTCAAAACTCTTGGGGTCCTATCTAGTCCATCTCTCGAGTCTTTGCGCATATAGGAAAAAAATTCCTATCATCTACTTCATATGTTCTAATTTATATGATACTTTTTCCTGTTTGATCTCTTTAACAAGGACGACATGTTTATAATTTGAAGTTTTTTCAATTCTAACTTTCCAATTTTTACTTTCTGCTAGTGATTTTCTCTTATAGTCATGTAAATCCTATCATGGAATGTCTAAGATCCAACATCGAGGGTACTTTTGGTATGTTATATATAAATTTATTTATATTTAGCTTCTCAAAAGTCCTGTCTCCCTTAAATTTCTTGCATAGCTAAACATGCACTGGCCTATAAAATGGAACGGACAGTGTGTCGATTTGATTTTGTAGCTTATATTTTGTACTCCCTCTGTCCTAGTTAATAAGATTGCTTTCTTTTCTAGTCTGTCCCAAAAAACATGATACATTTCTATATTTAAAAATAATTTAACTTAAAACTTTCCCTTTTACCTTTAATGAAATGATTTACAGTCACATAAATATCTATGACTTGTTTTAGACTAAAAATTTCAAAAACATTTCTTTCTTTCTTAAATTCCGTGCCTAGTTAAACTATATCATATAAATTAGGACGGTGAAAAGTAGTACTTTCCTTCACTGTATTTGTCAAGTTTTCTGACTATTGGTAAAGACATGAAATAGAACTTGACCTATAGGAAGATGCATATAAATGTTACTCCAATTTATTAATTTGACCACTCAGCTGTTTCTGCTCCAGCCACTAAATTAAATAACTTAAAATTAACATCTGAGGTCCATAACGTCTAGGCATAAATGCTACTTGTAGCTAGGTTCACCCTAGTTTTGAAATTTAAGTAGTTTCCAATTATTCATGTGTGACTTAGGAACTGGTCAGAGATAAAGACGGAGCTAAAATTTAAAGTTTATGGATTCTGAAATTGTCACGAAACGCATAGTCGTTATACTTATTGGGTTCACAATTAGGTATTTGTACATATTCAGCGGATTCCTAATACAAATATAGAATCTAAACATAAATTATTATGTTCGTTCGAACTAGTAGCTCATGCTCTCCCTCCACCCCTAGCTAGAGACGAATCCAAAATCTAACAAGACTTAGTTGGTTCGGAATAAGTATAATCATGCTCCATACATATATATATATATATATATATATATATATATATATATGGGGCTAATGACAAGTTCCCGTCCTAAATTTGCCCTTTCAAGCGAAATTGCACCCTTTCAGGGGTGGAACTAGGGGCAAGTGGGTTCATCTAAATCTCCTTCGATGGAAAATTATATTGTATTTACAAGTTTTAAAATTATTTGTTACATGTATAGCAGTAAGCAGATGTTGAATCTCCTCGTTTTTTCTTGTATTTACATTTTTATATTTTGAATATTTTTAGTGAAAGTCCTAGATCGGCCACCGTATCGATCACCTTTCACCCCCCACACCCCCCCCCCCCACCGAAAACCCCACAACTACTGAACATCAAAATATAATTAATGAGACACACGTGCATTAGCTTCCTGATGCTAAGTCACGGGCATGTAGGCTGGTTCCTCTCTTGTTTAAGTGAGACACTGTGTCTCTTTCTTTAGTTGGAAATTCAAATTTATGTAGTAGTTGTAGTTTTATATATCCACGGTACACCACACGTGCATGTATTTATGGCATGTGCACGGGCACAATTCGTTAATTTGGCCTTTTCTTTTAGGCTAATTCTGTGCGGTATTATCCTATCTTTGGTTATATATAGGAAGATGATCACTTGTGTGGCTCTGTGATGGACCACTTGGTTTTTCTAGCTTTAAATTCTCTGGCATGTTTGTGATCTTAACTTATATATAGTGTGGAAAAAAAAATTACACAATCAAGTCAGAGATGGATCCAGAATTTGACGTTTACGAGTTCTACAACTAATAGCGAAGTCCGAATATTCACTAAAAGGATTCAAATATAAAGAAGTAAATACATGAAGAAAGAAAGTGGATTCAACAGATAATCCATTACACGATGTAATATTTTGGCCAAGGAGTATCATTTGACCCCTTGCACAGGGGTGCATGGCTCCGTCACTGCGTACAATCACCTCAAGTTAATATTATAAAATAATAATCGATTCGTAGTTAAACAAATAAATGTTTATATATATATAGTTTTTTGAAAAAAGTTATAGCTGGTTTGACGTGAATAGTAGTCAACACTGTAGATACGCTCCTAATCGATTAGATCAGTTAAAAGATAACTACAAATAACTGAATTCATAATAAGTGACTTGATCATAACGTAAAAATAAAATAAAAAATAAGGCATATAATATGCTATAATATGTTTAACTAATAGTATAAAATAATATTATACCGTCAAGGTATATATACACAATTAGTACGTCGACGAGTTTAACTTTCATACATATGTAGTACTCTAAAAGCTTTTTACACTAAGGAATCATTCGAAAGGTATCTACTCCCTTATAACTTGAAAATATAAGACAAACAACATTTTATCGAAAATTAAATTACATTAATAATTTACAAATTTCATGAAAATTGTACGTTAATACAAGTAAATTCCAATGTAATGTTTCGTTCGAAAAGTAACTTGTGATAAACGGTGTGGGGGACCGGTGTTTAGGTCAACTTTGTTTGCTAAGTCACAATCAATAGGCTTTATCATGATACGTGCCTATAATGAATATTGTGCATGTGACTTGGCTTGGTGTAATTAATGAGATGGGTATGATTTTGGCTTGAGCTTTTATCTGATTTTGTATTTTTTTTTTAATTCTTGAAAGAGGCTAAGGATTTACTGTCAAGTTATGTGATTGGATTAATTAGATCCCACTGTTAATCAAAAGTCTCGAGTTCAAATTTTGAGAATTTCTATAGGAAGCACTTCCTATTTAATGAGCCCTATGCGACGCAAATTCGAATTAGCCGGATTACTAGGTACCAGATTTATCACCAAGTTATGTGGTGGATGAATGAAATCTTGTCATCTTTAATCAGAGATTTCAAGTTTGAGTCTAGAAATCAGAAAAGGAATCTTGACATTTTACTTAGGAGGGTAAAAAAATTTCACTGCCTAGCCGTAACCGTTTATAGCCGTCATCGGTGTATACTCAATATATAATTACCTTGACCACTTTAAGGCAGATCGATCCTAAGAAGATCATTGCTTACTCCCAGGGGAGGACCCACATGGTGTCAAATGGGTTCATATGAACCCACTTCGTTGAAAAATAATACTGTAGGTACATGTATATTTAATCTATTTTTAAAATAAATATATGTATATATTAAATTTGACTCCACTTGAACAGAATACAACACCCAGCCCAGTGGCGAAGTGGGTTCTTTTTTTGTCAAATGATCCGAGTTCGAAACCAGCCTACAACAATGGACTATCCTCTTTTCTTTTAAACATATCTAAACACGTCCTTTTGCAACACTTTAAAATATTTAACACTTAGGAAAGTTTTGGGGGCAAACTAGAGTTTCTTTTAATTTTTTTTTTTTTTTAAAATAATAGAACTTAAAATAAAAAAGGATCCCATGTCCCAATCTAAAACTGCGAAATAATCCCCAATTCCCATTTCCCAAGCCCTTACGTCTCTGGTCTCTTTTGCTTAAATTCGAAACACAACCTTGCTCCATAAATCTTCCGGATTGCTGAAATTTCACCCACTCCGTTATCAATCAAGGTTTGCTCAATATCTTGTGGAGTTAATTTCCTTATGTCATGAAATATTAGTCTCACATGGAGCAAGCAACCACCTTTAATTCCCTTTTTTTTTTCTAGTAAATATCTCTTGTCTCTTTCCCTGTTGCATTAGATGTTGGCTTTTGGTTTTGTTCTCTTGTTTTCCTGGTTACTACTAATTTTAAGTTCTTGTAATGGGATTTAGGTCTTTTTAAGTTGTACCTTTCACTGCTCTCTTGTGGAATTTTGTCAATAATATGAATTAAATTGGTACTTTCTAAAGAAAATGTTTAGATTGGTACTTTCTAAAGAAAATGTTTAGTTCTGTTGTAGTAGATGTGAGAGAAATTATTTATAAGATCTAAATATGGTTGAACTTTGAACATGTCAAAAAATAAAGTGAAAAATAGATTGCTTGACTAATTGAGAAATTTGGGACTCAGTAAGTAGTGTCGCTTTTCGGAGGCTGAAACTCATTACGTTATGCCTAGTATTGCTTTTACGGTGAGTTACTATCGTGGATTTTAGTTTTTTTTTTTTTTTGAAACCCCTCGCACGAAATCCTGGGTCCGCCACTGCTTACTCCTCAATAGCTCATATAATATGTAATGTATAAAACATTGACTATAAATAAATTATACAGTAATACTAGCTAAAATTGTAAACAAAAAAATATTAGACATTTTTGTCGTGGTTTAATTGAGTTGTTGTGTAGTGTAAAAATCTTAATTTGCTGCAAGAAACTGTGATATTTTCTAGACAACATGAGTTATGATTAAATGGAGTAAGATGGCCAGTAAGAATTCAAATAGCCGATCCCCACGGATAGATTGGGGCATAGTTATAATTATCGTCGAAAAAAATATTGCGGTTTCTCGCAGCAACTTAAATGAACAAATATTGTTTTCTTACTAGTATTTGTTAGAGAGGAAAAGAAGAGTTCAAAATAAGAAGGAATTAGATTGCTGTCTTGTAAGCTGCAAAACTCTAAAGTAGCTTGTATATTTGGCCTTTAAGAAAATTGTTGGTGTATTTCTATAAGTAAAGCAAGTTATTTTGTATGCATTTAATTTAATTTAAAATGAAAAGAAATTAAAGTTAAAATTAATTAAGAAACACCCCTTTGAATTTTTGTCATAAATTTTACTACTACGACTTAAGCACTTTGTTTGGATGGTTGTTACATATTGTTTCATAATGTATAGTGTCGTATTATAATGTGTTGTATTGTATCGTATTGTATTGTTTTGATTATCATAACGCTTGGATAGATTATATCGTTTCCTGTCGTTACATAATCTCACACAGCAGCGATTTGAAGGTAAACCTATAACATAAAAAGGTAGGGTAAATGATAAAAAAAAATATATATATAAGGTTACAATGCGATAATACCAAATCGGTTGTTACATAAAATGAGACTTTTCGTCATTAAGTAACGATGAATTTAACGATACGATACATTAAAATTTAAGCAACAGTGAAAACAAATATTGTATTTTAACTAACAACACAATACTATAAAATAGGTAACAACCATCCAAACAAGCTGTTAAATGATCAGGTCGTGGTCTTCACATTTTTCTTAATTTTCCTGCTTTCTCAAAGTATTACAAAAGTCTACTTTCGATATTTTCTTTTTCCTTTTTCACTACAAACAAACTTTACCTAAAGCAATACTCTTATCTAATTAGGAAATTTTGAGAATTCTTTGCTTCTCTGACTAGCAAAATTCCTCATCAAAATTTTTAAATTCTAATTATATAAAGTTAGTGAATTCTAACAGGATGAGATAGCAAACAGGATGAATGAAGGCTTACCCTGTAAAAGTGTTAATTCATCTTGCTCAGCTTTGTTTAGCGTTTTTCTTTATATTTTACTCGCATTATTTAGTGGCAGAACTAAAATTTTCAATAAATAGATTTTAAAATATCAAGTAAACACATGAAAAGTTAAAAGGATTTACCATCTACTGTATACACACATACAAAATCATTTTTACTTGTATATATACAACATAATTTTTTGACGAGAAAGGTTCGAATGAATAGTTGGACCCTCTAGCTCTGCTCCCTGACCTCATCGGTCTTGATAGACTTGCTATTTAGCTAAATTTAACGAGTTTAAAATGGTAAACTTTGTTAATTTCAACCCAACTCGTTCCTATACCGGTTTGTTCATTTTCAAAAACTTCATTTTGTCTTGTCACTATTTATACAAAATTAGTGAATGCAAGACATGTTACTCTATCTACCCAAAAAAAGAAAAAAAAAATAGAAATTACCTATAAAATTCATCGTTGATCGATCGTTAAATGGCCCGTGCTAACAAGATTTTTTGTTGATATATTGTTAATCCGTCACTAAATAAGATTACGGCGGATTTTACTATTTAGTGACTTAAGTTGTTTGTCACTAATTATTGTTTTCTTGTAGTGATATATGCATTCTAACTTTAATCTGTAAATGCTAAAGTTAAATTACTTTGATATAAACAGTTAAACATCAGGTGCGAGTAATTATTTTGCCTATTTTATGCACTCCTTAGAGCAATAATTGATCACTTTTTGTTTTCTCATATATGTAATTGTTAGCAAGTTGATGGTGTAGGAGGGAAGAAAAGAATAAACCCTCTAATCACGGATTTGGTAGTAGCTTCTTGCTTTAAATGAACCGTTGATTGTGGACTTTTAATTTGCAATATAATAGACCATGCATTATCTCTTTGACAGCTTATATTTATTAATTTAAAAGAACAAAAAAAGTTCTCCCAATTTTTAATGCAGATTTATACAGCGTTTGTTTGAAACAAAAAGCAGGAAACTAAAGGATAATATAGAAACAGATCTTGCTAGAAAAAGAGATTTTTTTTTACCATCAACTTTTTTCTTCTCTCTTTCCTTTTATTCTTTCCTTCGAAAAAAAATAGGGTATTTGAGAGGACAAAATTGTTACACTGGCAAGCATTAGGAACTAGAAATTGAAGTAAAGATTATAGAGAAGATCTAATCAATGAAAAGCTATAATAAATTTGACAACACCATCAAGCGTGTGGTATGATAATTGAAATAATTAAGAAAAATTAAGTTCCAAATTTGATAATAATATTTATTTTTGATAGAACACATTACTTAAAGAACTTACCGGCGTGACATCTAATAATCGTCAATGAATTTCAGATATTGAATGGTAGAAGATAAAATAGCTTAAGTTATATACATTGTCGTTGTCATAATTTCTTACATTATTAGTGTATTTTGATCCGCTATAAAAATCCAACTAACCCAGGGCGATGGCACCTTATAACAGCTTGTCTAGAGTCCAACGGTTTTCTAAGGCAGGCTTGTTTTATTTATTTATTTAACGCCACCTTCTAAGGCTTCAATGTACTAGTACCTATCATCAAAACATCTTGGAGAGACTGATTTCGATCCATTTTGTTAAGGTCAGCAATTATTGTTTGTGCAGAGCATTAAATGATTTTGCCTTTTAAGTGATCTGACGATGTAAAAACGAATTACACCGCAATATGTAATACTTTGTCAGCTAAAATAAGAGTCAAAGTTATACATTATCAGTGTAAATTTTTTAATACCATCACATCACCCAAAAGATATGTATCAATAAGTCTCCTTAAAGTCTGAGATTTATAATTTTAAAAATTAGATAATTATCCGCTACCTCCCAAAGTAGGGGTAAGGTCTGCATACACTCAACCCTTTCCAGATCGCACTTCGTGAGATTATACTGGGTATGTTATTATTGTAGTATATATAAAAATTTCGTATATTAATAATATATATAACTTAAATTCAAAAACTAATAATAAGTGACAACAAAGAGCTACATCTCAACTTTTGGACCTTAGAAATTGAAGGTGGGTAAGGGCATACCCCTAATGATTGAAGGTTGTAGGACTGTTTAACTTTGTTAGGACAAAGGCAATGGCCCATCCATGTGTGCACATGCATTTTATTCACCCTTTAATTTCCCTTTGATACGACCATTCCATTTCCATATAATAATCTTTTAAACGTATAGCTACATATGTGTGTGTACGTGCACAAAGAATGCTCAATCACTTTTTCTGGGTTTTCACTTGTTGTTCGATGTATGTATAGGAGCCCGATTAATCCAGATTTGTGTTACCTAATAACTAAGATTTTTCCCATATCAACTTGAGCTTGAGACATTTGGATTAAGGGATTCTATTCATCCCACCACAAACTTGATGGTGAAGATGGCTCACTTTACTTCATTACAAGTCCACTTCCACTATTGATTACTTAGGACAAATTGCATGGGCCATTATATGTTTCTTTTATTCCCTTTTATGAAATAATAAAAATTAGCTTTCTTTCTTACCGTTGTGGAAAAGACAGTTTTGATTCTAACGAATGAATTGCGAATTTCTAGAATGTTTTTAATCTATGTTGAATGAAGATTAAATTTTTGAGAAAATACAAATCTATTATAATATTGTTATGTTGGATTTGGATTTACTTGAATGTTGTGGATGTATCTAATTAATTGCTTAATTCAATCAAATCTAATTGGAGTACCTAATCTAAGGATTCAAATGAAGCTTATATTTGTTTAGTTTGAAAATATTGCAACCCTACCCTGCGTATTTGAATAGTCGTTGTTATATATTCATCCAATTCAAGCTTGGAAAATCAAATCATCTTGACAAGTCATCTATTATTGTTAATATGGCAAATAAAATCAAGCACATTTTGACTCAATAATACACTCATGATCATGCACTGAATTTGAAAAGTATCGACTGTTTAGTAACATCAGTACGTACTCGTTAATTCAACCAATATTAGCAGCACTATATGACTAATTAATGCCTTTGTCATTATATTTATTCCAATTAATTGCACTAGAAAAGGTAAAAGTGAAAGAAAAAAAAATACAAATTCACTTACTTTCAGCACTAAGTAAATATATTGTAGTTTACGAATTATCTTTCAAAAAACTAATAGTAGTGGTTCTTGAAGACTTTAATAAGTCAACTACCTCGTGCTTGTTGCACTTAATTTAATATATGTTCTTAAAATACCATTTAGATACATAAAAAATTACTGGTATTACCAATTCAGAATTATATCAAAGAATATTATTAGTAAAACCATAATTAAGAAAATACTTGTCTTAGCTCCGTAATATTTTAAGTAGGTCAAATTAAATTGAGAAACATGGACTAATAGTGTCATCAACGCTCTTGGTGGCGTGAAAATTAAGTTGTTTACATCAAACTAGTGAATGTATTTCCTTTTTTTTTTTTTTTTACTATATACATTTTTATCACCTTATCATGGTTAATTAATACCTCAATTTATGATTAGTTATGATAAAATATCTTATGTTATCTGATTTAATATAAATATCGAGTGCAAGTATATTTCTTAAAAATAATATGAGAGACAGGCAAACCAGTCTAAAAGTGACACGTACAACATTTAACTGTGGACATGTTTTTAGCGAACCCATAATCAACATGCATGAAGGATATTATCGTTTTCATTGTTAAAGAGAGAGACTTCCAACTACCATTTCCCCAACACCTTCCCATACCCACAAATAGTTTCAAAAAAAGAAGAAGAAGAAGAAGAGCTTGGTAGATCGCACTACAAAAAAATGGATAATTTGCGGAGGTTGAAAATTGCAATTCGCAAAGGTTTTAGCCTCCACTAATTGCTAGAAAAGGCTAAAATCTCCGCGAATTGCAACTTTCAATCTTCGCAAATTACTCATTTTTTTGTAGCTCATAACATGGTGATCAGATGAAGATTTTGGATTTTAATTTTATGGGTTCGAGGTTTGAAATCCTATCACAGCCCATTTAATATATCGGGTTCGAAATATATTATTTATACTCGTTTAGTGAATATTTTTTTATATATATAATGTTTGAGTCAAAGTTATTGATTTCAAATGAACCCATAAAATATACTCTCCATCCGTCCTAATGGTAACATATCTAAAAAGTTTCTATTGTAGGAACACCTTTATTAATTTATGGAGAGCCGATGCAGTTACATCATTTAAGAGAATATTAATTTGGCATTGTGTAATTACATCGCATCCGAGTAACACTCATCCTAAAATTTGGCAACCCATATTATATTACTCCGTAAACTGGATGTCCAGCATTAAAACCCCGTTTTAATGTATCTTAAAAGATAAAATTATTAGGCATTGAAATGATATAGTCCTTAGTTTTTTTTTTTTTTAATACATGATGTAGACCTTAGTTTTTGTTGCTACATGATATAGACCTTAATTAACGTAACGGAATGGATATAAAGGATTTATATAGCAAATTTTTTACTAGTTTATGATTGAGGTTTGATTGATTGACTTTTAAACTTTGTGAATGGATGCAAACTGCAAAGTAATCCGCCCAAAAGATCAGTCTAATTTTCAAATTAACTTCTAAAATCGAAATCAGACAATTTAAAATGAAACAAGGGATTTTCAAATGGTTTTATCCTGATAAACTTGCATACACTTTGGTTAATTCACTAAACGTGTTGTTAAATGACACAAGTTCATGTTCATGTGTTACTTATTAAATCATAAATCGTGTCCCTTAAAATTAAAGCGTATGAGCTCACATTGAGTGCTGTAGCTGAGATTTGAAGTCATGGTCTTATAGGTTATAACCCATATGCCTCAATCACTCAACCATATTCTTGGAAATTCTAATTTATCTATAAAATAAAAAAATAAAAATAAAAAGAGGCTGCCAGGTGTGTGATTTGATTGGAAGATGGTTGGGAGTGGGGCTATGGCGGATCTAGAGCATCGTCTATTCATGGAATTTTATAGTCCAATAAATATTTGAACTATAATACAACTATTAATGTATATTAACTTGATATAGTTTCCGTTTCAGAGATATTTGGAGAATACAGTTAATTTCTCAGATTTACTCAACTAGCAGCTCTCAGAAAATCGCTCAACTTTGTTTTGTAATACAAAACCACTCAACTAATAATAATTACCTCAGAAAGTCACTCAATTTTATCTTTTAACAGAAAAGTACTCAATCAAGTATTGACATTTCACCTACAAAGTCACTCAACCAGTTCAAGCAATATTTCTGATAGATATTGCTGATGTGAAAAGAAAAAAAAAACTATTTCATTTAATTAACCATTAAAGTGTCCCGCTTTTTATTTTACCGGAATAAAGCCCTTTTTATTTTTAAAAAATTGGCTTGAAAAAATTTCCATATCAGCAAAATCTATCGGAAATGTTGTTTAAAATAATTGAGTGATTTTTTAGGTGAAATGACAATTGAGTAACTTTTGCGTTACAAAATAATATTTATTGAGTGACCGTATGAGAAATTAACTCTCGGAAAATATAAGGGATATGTGCATTAAGATTGATGAAGCCTAAGATTGGGGAAATCCATGGGTGGATGGTGCTTTCGTGTGCAAATCTAATCAAATTGTGTGTTTTGGAGAAAATAAGGGCCAAAGGATTCATGTGAGAATAGCCGCAAATCGCGGTGGATCTTTAATTCCTTTTCTTTCTTATGTTGGACCCCTAACTGTCTTGGCATGTGTGAGTTGAGATTAAATACATATAATATGGATATTTTTAATGAAGATATTGCTCAGGATTAAGTCGGTTAAAATTAAAACATCAAATATAAGTTGGACATTTGATTGATTTTCAAATGTTTTTTGTTTAACCCCCTTCGATCTTTAAAACTTATTGCACCGACTATTTCGGATTTTCAGCTCACATGAGACATTGACTCTTGATAGGAGAATTTAAAGGTCAGAGTAGAAGCTTTTTTTTTTTTTTAATAATTTTTTTATTGCATAGGGGTACGGAAAGGGGAAATGGGGAAGAAAATTACGTGGAGATTCAAACTCTTACCAACAAGGTGAAAGTTCAGGTAGCCAACTAACTGAGCTATTAAAAAGATAGTAGGTAGTCGGGTGTATTTCATTTCCGTCCAGGGGATATTAGTACTACTCTTGTATGTTCTTATATTTAGAACTCTATTACACTATATGTTGTTTCTTTTGTCTCTGGTATCTTTTATCTTGCTGTTGTTTATGCTTGTTGCCTCCTTTTCATTTTTCATTGAGGCAAGGATCTATCAAGAACAACCTCTCTACCTTCCCAAATATAGGGGTAAGGTCTGCGTATATACTATGCTCCCCAAACCACTTTAATTTATGAGATTTTAATTTTTTGTTGTTGTTGTTGTAGGCTCCAATGGAGGTAATTTATATACACTAAAATTACGGTACTTCTTTCTCAGAGCTCAAAATGTCTAGCTTGTTATTCGTATGTCGTTACAGGGGAAAGAGTTATTTATATTTTTTAAAACCTATTATATAATAGATCACCTTTTTTTTTATCTCTATTGTAGTTTATTTTAAATTTCAAATAAAAATTATTTTACTTAATCAATGTATCGAAGTAAAACTATTATACAATCTATGATCATCTTTTAATTTCTACTAATACCTAGATATGCTTCCTGTTGTTACTTTCTTCA
This sequence comes from Lycium ferocissimum, assembly GCF_029784015.1. NCBI lineage: Eukaryota > Viridiplantae > Streptophyta > Magnoliopsida > Solanales > Solanaceae > Lycium > Lycium ferocissimum. Next base: position 207,927 of record NW_026713343.1, on the reverse strand, counting down.
TGTAATCTATTTTGAGTCTGGCGTCGAGGAAAAGAAGGATTGAGTTACTAAAAATGCTAAAATCTATTTACCATTATTGGCACACTTTTTATTATTTTAATAAAATTCTATTTATACTAAAGAGAGATGCTTATGCTAAACTAACTTTTCTTAATCCAATAATGTAGGTTCCTTTTTTCCGTTAATAACGGTTTTTTTCACTAGCGATTCCCTACGACACTCCTGCAAAAGTCTCAACTTTAAAAATTTATTTTACGTGTTTTGTTGGAGAAAACAAAAACAATAAGAGAGAGATTTGGTTTAGGGTAAAAACTTGTTTGTACTAGGTAATTATATTAAACCAAGATTTAAGTTGAACAGACAAAAAATCAATTGAGACGAAAAAAGTATTTAATCACAGTTAAGTGATAAACATGTATAGAAAAGACACATATCTTGTATTCATTGACTTGATATAAATAATGTATATTTTTACCGTTGAACTAGTTGACCTGAGACTTTGTCACCATCAACCAGAATTTTCAGATTGAAACTAGAAATGGGTCGAGAATCTTTCATAGAAAATGTTGTCTCTCTTGATGAACCTACTCTCCACAAATTCGAATACAATGAAATAACAAGCTTCAAATACCGAGTGGTTAAGTTCAGAAGGAAAAAGACTATGGACCAATCAACTCTCCCTTTAATGGTGTTGCCTTTTTTGACCACTTATTAAATTCTAATTCTAATAAGTGGGGCGGCGACATGAAACAATAAAAAAGCTTATTGATTTATTTGAAGGGAACTAAGATAGTTTAGCTAATGCTTCGAGAGAATCTAATTATTTAGTCAATTCATAATTATCTCTGGAAAGCAAGGGATAAAGCTTTTTACATCTTTTACACACAAGATTTAATGAACTATATTTGGTGCTAGAAAATAAACCTTTGTCTAAATCTTACTATGATATATTATTATTAATTAGGAATATAAATTTCTTGAATGAGACATGACTAATCATTGAAGGAGATTTTGTACCATTGGAGCCACAAATAAAAAGGCCCTCACATTCTCTCATCTCTCATCACAAGACCATACTTTAAAATCTCCCATGTGAAGACCATGTGAATAATTTTCTCCTTTCTTGCCAAAGCCAAAACCTATGCACACTCTCAGAATTTTTTGCAAGTAGGACCCACTATCCACAACCCCACCCCCACACCCCAACTTCTCCATGATTCCTGGATCCTGCCAAGTTTTTTTTTTTTAAAAAAAATATAGTCAATGTACTTATTGTGTAATAGATATCTCAAAAAATTTAAATAAATTATTTCATTCCTGTGATTCTGTGCACTACTAAAGACAACAGAAATTAGTAATGGAAAAATTCTATTGTTAAACCACGAAATTCACTGTTAATCTATTTAGTAACAAATCATCAACAATTTTTTTTTAGGTTACCAGTAAATTAGCTAGCAACAAAGTTTATGACTAGTTTCAGTTTTTTTATTTTAAGAATTAAAATTCAAAGCCATATTTAAGGCTCTTTGACTAAGTCTCTGACTCTTAACTAAATTTTCCTCAAATCAATCATTTGTATCGATTTTCTATGGATTAATAGCGGTTGCATGTTGCATTTATTACAAAGGAGGACTTAGACTATTATATGTGCCATGTGAAAAAGCTCGAAAAATAGTACAAATATAAAGGTATAAACTAATCATATGTTTAAATAAGTCAGAATTTTGGACCCATTAAGTTTAAATTATGAATCCGCTTTAATAGTACGATACTTGATCTCAATCTCTTGTTGTTCTTTTAGATCTTCTTGTTGCTAGGGTTACTAATGAAACATTGAAATATGCTGTTAATTAATGTGTGATTCTTTGTATTGCAAATATATTGTGTTTAATTATAGTGATAATAAAGTTTCTAGTTGTAGCAAACTTTGTTCATTAAAATGTATCTATGTCAATGGATGCATTAAAAGTTTGAAATTACGTAGACATTTTTGTGAAGCAAATTATGAATTAGGCTTACTCCTTACCTTCATTTTTCTTTGTTTATATTTAAGGTTCTTTGACTTAGTCTCTAACTACATATCCCCCAAATCAATCATTTGTACCTAATTTCTATGAACTAGTAGTGTTTTCATGTTGGATTTATTAGAAAGGCAGACTTAGAATATTGGGAGTGAGTTCAATAGGTTACAATCTATATATACTGAGTGTAAAAAATACAGTTCTTAACCCGTAAAACGTTAATTCAACAAATACATAACACGAGTCTTTACATGCACTATTATAATTAAACCATAGTTAATTGACATACATCTCACCTAAAATTTTCACTTAATCATAAGCAGTATTGATGTAACACCGAATGCATATAAACTTTTACCGTTGTTAATCCCAACCTCCCCCCCCCCCCCCAAACCCCCCACCCCACATATAGATTGAACAAACAAAATAAAGATAAGCTTATTTAATTTACAAGTTTAACTTCCACAACTAGAAATTTGCTATTTTCCTACACATTTCCATAGATATTTCGTCAGAAATCAAGAATTTCAGAACGATGTTCAAACGAGATTTGCACTGTCGGAAAATATATAGCTCGTCCATAATCTCGTTGACGTGTAAAAGAATTTTTTATACTATTAGATCACTAGTAAAAGATTAACTATAAGTAACTATCCATAAAAAGTGAGATTAGTGACCTAAAGAATAATTTAAATTCCTCTACAACAAGTTAAAATACACTAATAGTATGAAATACAGTTCTTACTCCCACCCTCTCTATCCACATAGAGTGACCAAACAAAATAAAGATAAGGGTTAATAACATTTTTAGTCCCTCAGTTATTGATAAATTCTAATTTTGGTCCTTGAAATGTAAACTTTCGATCCATTTGATTATGAATGATCACAAAGTTTTAGAATTACTAATCGTTTTTCTATTTGATTACTCATGTTTCATATTAAACTTGTATTTTTAATCCATATTTGAGGGTAATATACTTCTAAAAGTAGGTTTAAATGTAACATATTTCCTGCATAAAAGGATTAAAAGCACACATTGTGGTCAATTGAAGATTACATATGTTGAGTCATATATCGCAAGGACTAACATCAGAATATATCAATAATTGAGGGATCAAAATTGTTAATTTAATTCTCCCTAAAGATAAAGGAACACTGGGAAGGAAGGGAAAAAGATATATTTGACCGCTAATGACGCTTATGTTTCTCTTTACCCCACATTTGCCCTAATCATGTTTTGAAAGTTTCCTAGAGTGTCACTATTATATATTATATATTTATGTGTAGTTTATATTTATATATAGAAACAAACAGGCCTACAATTTCTAAAGTATTAGATTCTGCAGGTTCACTGCATCAAATATATTAGATGGCACCAAATCATTTGTTTCTTTAGTCAAATTGGATGACAAAAAGAAAAAGAACAAACAATTCATAAACATGTTTACTACTTTACTCAAACAAGTTTTCTTCATTTTTAGTTTCTTTATTAATACCACTTATATCCTCACTGTCTATCCACTTAATCTTCAATTAGATAATTTTCTCACAGTTTAACACCAAGGGTGCAGTGAAGTGGCGGGATCCCACCCTTAATCAAAGGTGCCGATCGAGTTTGAGCTCTTGAAATAGAAAGACCCTGGTGAGGGGTGGAGGGAGGTAAAATAAATAAATAGCCACTTTTCAACCCCTATAATCGAAATACAGTCATTGTCATGGAGTTTCAAATTGTGAGAGGTGAAACCCTTAAGACATTAATATGGAGTTTCAGCTGTGAAATTTGAAACTCTATGATAATGTGGCTATTCTTTAAAGACAGTGTTGTAAAGTGGTCAGTGGGCATTATTTCATCTTGGTAGGGAGCGTTTCACTTTTAACAGGCCTACATCATACAAATTTGAATTCGTCGAACCAGTGGGCTTCGAATACCAGATGGTTAAACCACAAAAAAAATTTATAATTAGATGATCTCCTCATACTTGAGGGGGGAAAATCATAGAAAGGAAATTAAAGAGAAATACTAATCCAGGGAATGAATTTATTGCTCTTGGATAATAATAGAGATCTATTGCTTGAAGAAATTATTCAAAATAAATAAAGAGAAGAAAAAGTATAATTTGTTTTTTCTTTTCTTTTTTTCTCTTCCTTCTTCTCCCCGTGAAGGATGAACGAATAATTCATGGAGCAATATAATTATGTGGGGATTTATGTTAATGTCCTTTTGTAGTCAAATTAAGTTACAAATGGTAGGTTTTGCATGGCATTTAGGGAACCTTTTTATTCTGTCTTAAACCAAGATTTTTGGATAATAATTATTATTCGCTCTCTTTTCTAGGGTTTTTTGTGCTTAGTGGGCCATGGGCCTCCATGTGAGAGCATGTGCTGTGTCCTTCTCTTATTGGCCCACCACCCTCTCCCTCGCATGTTACCCCCAACCCAACCACCCCCTTTCATTTGAACAAATAAATTGGCTTTTCTTCACTTACCTTCTCCTTCAAATTTCCATTCTCTCATTCCTTCTTGTTTTTTTCTCCATTAGCTTCTTCAAGAACTACATATTTTGTCACCTCTTTCTTTGAAATTTTTCCAAGGAATGATCTTTGGTTCCATTAAATAAAGAAAATTTCATCACTAAGGTATGTTATTTTACTCAAATCTTCACACCTTATAATAAAGTCATATATTAGGCATGTTTATTTTCTTTCTTCTTGCATGTTCTTATCATATGTAGCTATAGACATTCATTGCTATTGCCTCTTTCTAGTTCTATAACACCAAATTGTCTACTTGCAAGAACATGTAAATCAAACTAGAGTGACTTTTATCACTACTAAAAAGAATAGGAATTAGCTAAATAACAAAATTCATCGCTAATCTTTTGTTTCTGGGACGGATTATCAAGAAATTCTAGTAGCTACGAGCTCTTTACGAAGTTCGTAGCCAATTTAAGTTTTTTATATAGTGAGTTTTTTTCTTCTTCTCTTCTTCTTTTTCTAGTTTCAAGGATCTATTGATATGTCTTAACTCTTTTTCAATCTTCTTTTTCTTGGTTTTATAGTTATGAACCTAACATTTCTATGTTTTTCTTTTCTTCCCTTTTGTAGTTTCAAGTTTTTCTTTTGAAGAATGAGGAATCCTAGTTCACTCAAGCAAGAATTTCTCAAGAAATGGATAAAGGGTCTTCAAATATGTAGTGCTACAAAGAAAAAGATGAGTATAATGGAGAGGAAAAATGCTATAAAATTATCAGCAGATATAGCAATGGCTTCTACAAGAAAATCCACTACTTATTGGAGCCATGCCCTTATGGCCAATGCTTCAAAAGATGACACAAACAAAATCATCATAGAAAATATTCTAGGAAATGATGATGATAATTCTAAGAGAATTATTTTCAAGAAAACTTCAATGGGAATTTCTATGTCTCAAAAGAGAATTGTTAGAAGCAAGAAAATCGTGAGAAATAGTTGCAAAATTTCAAGAAGAGCAAGAAAGATTTCTCCAAGTATTATAGCAAAAAAATTGGTGAAAAAAAGAACACAAGTTCTTAAAAATCTTGTTCCTGGTGGAGAATATATGGATGATGCTTCTTTAATTAAAGAAACCCTAGATTATATTATTTCATTAAGAGTTCAAGTTGATGTTATGAGGCATCTTGCTAATAATGCTAGCCATGAGATTAATGATCCAAAAACAAGTTCATAGTTTTTTTCTCGTCTTTCAATATTTTTAAATCATGAAGTGATGATCAATTCCTTCTTTTGTTTCTTTGTTTTTACTCTTCTGGAGTTTTTTTATAGTACAAAGAAGATGTAACAATGTACATATGAGCTATATTATTATATGAAGTTAAATTACTTATTAATAAAGCTTTTAATTGATTTATGTATCTCTTATTGTTTTTCTTGTATCTATGAGTTTGAATTGTCATTTTCTTGTTAATAATCAATATCTTCTGTTTGGTATTCATCATTGAATGGTGTAACCTCTTATCAAGAGTTGAATGAGAAATTAAAGGTTCTTTTAATTTGTTTCCTCTTCAAATTAAATGGTTCTTGTAATTATATAAAAGAAGCAGAAGCCAAAAATTGAACCCTTTTTTTTTCTTTTAAGAAAAACTATCACAATAAGCTAATGGTATCACGACTCAAAAATTAATCATGGCCATTATAATTATGCATAAAATTCAGCAACTCTTTTGTGAATGTATATATATGGGTGTGGGTGTTTGCAAAAGTGATTTTTCCTTTTGGTAGGGAGGGTTAGCCATTTATATCCCACGAATTATTTCCGTCAGCATAGGCAGATTGAAGATTTAAATTTAATGGAATCAATTTTCAGGATTCTCAATATTGAACTAATTGTCGTGTTAAAATTATTGATTCAGCTGAAATCGTAGCCAAAGAGTTATATCCGCCTTTGTCTGTATGAGATTCCGAGGAAAACGTACGTCCTAAAACGTGTGTTTCTAGCAACAACTATATTCCTAATTAGTTATTTTGATTTTTGAGAAAATATTTCTTTAGAATTGCTACCATAATGATGTTTAAAAATGAAAACACAGCTTGCATCTACTACTTTTAACTAATTCTCTTTATATGAGTTTAACGACCACAGGGAGCTGCACTAAAAAAAGAAGAAGATAACACAGAATAATAAAGTACTTTCTAAAAAGGTTGATGTTGTTAAGGTGATAGTGAAAAAAATTCAACATTATATTTATACCTCGGGTGCTTCCCGCCATTTCTGCTTTTGTTAATTTAATTTGTACAACACTAAAGTTAAAGAAAAATAGAAGGAAAAAAAAATAGATGTTGTAACTTATTATTTATTAGTACAAGTATAAAAAACAAACTGTTTCTCTTATATTCCTTTTATTTATTAAATTAAAGTTTCATGATATCATGTCAAAGATTTCATGAAAGACCCGTGAAGAGACTTGGAATGATTAATGATTATTCAAGACTTTAAGGGATCATTTGGTGCGAAGGATAAAAGATAGATAATTTCAGGATAAAATTTAAGATGAGTTTATCCCACGTTTGATTGAGATAAAATCGCGGTATAACTAATCCCGAGATGTTATTTATCCCTGTGGAAGAGTGGATAACTAATCTCGGGATAACTTATCCCAGGATAAGTAATCCTGGGATAACTTGTTTTCCAGCCAAACGACCCCTAAGAGAAGTAATATATCATCTCACAAACTCATAAAAAGTCATCACCAAAATCTTTGTGGGAGAGACCCAAGAGAGAGGGCAGTCTTAGAAATAACAGATCAAAAAAAATAACAAAATGCTTCTTGTTTTCTTATATTCTTTAGTTGTTGACAAATATATAGTCTCATCATTGAAAAATATTCCTGGTGATCGACTTCTAATTGTCAACACTGAAAGCTAATTCTTGTTGTGATTAAGCGATTTTGTTCATCTGACATGATCGTACGAGGTCACAATTCACCCAACACAATCATCCGGGGTGAACAAGAATTGAGGATCGTATGGGAACTAAATTTCCGCCAATGGCTAAGATATTCAATCGACTTTTCCTAGCCCTAAGAGGGTTGTAGCTTTCCCGTCCCCCTAGCTGCATTTTCATCAAGTTGCTTCATTGAGGTTTCCCTAGGTATACTAGTTCAATAAAGGAGACTCCCAAGAGGTTTATTTTCGAATTGAAGAAGCTACTGACTTAGCTGCTTCAACGAGAGGGCGACTTTAGTTGTCAAAAATATATAAAGTCACCACAACACAAATCCCAATTTTTAGTGGTGACTAAAGGTCGCACAAATTCACAATATGTGGTGGCAATCTACTTAGGATCACAGCAAATGTTGATTATGATTTCGTTGCAACTAGGGTCACCGCAAGAATCTTTACACTTCGATGTATACAAGTTAAACTCTTTCGTCAGATAATATACAGTTAAAAGTTATATCAGAGGTAGCACCGCGAGAATCTTTACACTTCGATGTATACAAGTTGAACTCTTTTGTCAATATACAATTAACAGTTATATCAGAGGTAGTACCGCGAGAATCTTTACACTTCGATGTATGCAAGTTAAACTCTTTCGTCAAATAATATACAGTTAACAGTTATATTAAAAGTAACACCGCGAGAATCTTTACACTTCGATGTATACAAGTTAAACTCTTTCGTCAAATTAAATAATATATAGTTAACAGTTATATCAGAGGTAGTACTTACTAAATAAACTCATTAACATGTTATTAGACATTATTGAAGCATTTCTCAAATAGAATTGTAATGGCAAATTAGTTGATCTAGATTAATATCAAAACGCCAGCCTGAAAATACATCATTACATGTCCTATAGTACCAAATTATGAAAATTATGTTGGAGCCCAGTTACATAAAAGGCTATCTGCTACTACTGGGCCATATACAAATCAATTTGAAGCCCAGCATTGCAATGGGTCAAAACTGCCTTTACTCGATTGCTTTCGTAATGTACTAAACAGAAAATGTAACTTTAGGAAATTATTATTTTCAATATTATTTTTTGCGCAATTCAACTATTAGGACCGATTAATTGTTGGGGTGATTTGCACAAAAAGAATATTTTGTGCCGTTATTTAACCTCATGACATAACTTTGGTATTTATGTCTTGTCAAATAACAAAACTTCCCTTGTTCACAAGTTATGTTGGACGGACATAACTTTGATACAAATTGTTCATAAAATTTTACCTGGATGAGTAAAACTTGTCTTATTCACAAGTAACAACTGGCAGACATAACTTTTACAAATTGTTCACAAATTCTGTTGGACTGACAAAACTTGCTTATGTTATTTCAGTTGTTCAAAATTTTTACTGGACTATTGTATAAATTCACTTTATTTGTTTTGTTTGTTCACATTTTTCTTCGGATATTGTTGTAGTCTGAAGTTTTAAGGGCATATAAGATACTCTAATTGTTTTTTTTATAATTATATCTTATCTAAAACTCACAGGCGTGTCTAAAATAATCGTGAATGGCCAATTATCATTGTATATATTAACTTAAGATCGTTATGAAATTTCATAAATTTTAATTTTTAAATCCACCCTTAACAGAAAGCAGTTTAAGATATAATTAATGTCTAGCATAGATATCGAAAAGAATAATGGACATAGTTTATGCACAACGGCCACTATCCTACTTAAAATATTGGCACTCGTGATAAACCAAAGCCACAACAGCAAAGCAAAATACATATTAGATATTAAAATTCAACATACTTTAATTGCTGACTTTTACAATAAAATGCTCACAAGTCACAAACAATATGCTTTCCAGCATCATCCAACAATATAATTCATCAAAAAAATTGTAGTAAAACCTTTCATTCATACGCAAAGATCCAATCTTGATTTTGTCTATTCCAAGAGCCCGCTTAAAATTTTCTGAACTTTGCATTCTTAATAGAAGAATGACACATTAATAAACTGAAAAATGGACTAACTAGAAAATCATCCCAGGGTGGGTAAGATCGATGATTCTTTCACCCTTAACTAAAGTTTCGAATTCAAGTACTGCAAATAGAAAATTTCATATTAGAGAGTGCTTTCCATTTTTGTGAAGCGTATGTAGGAAGAATGTGAATTAAAAAATATCCAAACAAACTATACCGTTGTAAAGAAGTTTGGCCGTATAAAAATAATATTCAAATACAGACACAACATAATTTTCGATAAAAACTGTTCAATCTATCACCTTTCGCCAGCTATAGCTCCACCCTTAGAGCCCGTTTGGATTGGCTTATAGCTTAAAGTTTTAAAGTTGCTTATAAAGCCTTTTTATAAAAAAAATAAGTTGGGGTAGTCCAACTTATTTTTTTTGGCTTATAATGCTTTCAAAATTTAAGTTACGTTTTAGATAAACTAAGTTAAATGGGTCCAATTATTTTTTTTTTTGAGCTTATTTTAAGACAAAATGACTTTAAAAAGGCCGAATCACCCAAACACTCAAAAAATTTAAAAACAAAATTTTATAAGCTAACTTATAAGCCAATCCAAACGGGCTCTTAATGTGGGCAACTTCATGGCCTTGGTTGGTGTTCCAGGCTATACTATACTAATCCACTCCAAAATTTGGTCCTTCAACACTTTAAAAAACACCAAATTGAAAAATTAAAATAACATAAAAAAAACAACACCAAAAAAAAAAAAAAAAAAAAAAAAAAACCATGACCAATAAACAATTAAGACAATGGAACATTTTGACTCTATTCATCAACTAGAAGACTTCCAAAATAGTGAATACACTAGTCCTCATTTCAAGAACCAAAAAATGGTGCAAACTCAACAACTACTAAATTACTGGGGAAATACTCCAGAAGAAGAATACTACACTCTACAAGGCATTAAATGAAACAATTCTTTTTTCAACCACAAACACTTCTTGTCCTAAAGGTGTCATTCTTATGGTACATGGTTATGGAAATGACATAAGTTGGATTTTTCAAGAAACTTCAATTTTCTTAGCCAAAAATGGATTTGCATGTTTTGGTCTTGACCTTGAAGGCCATGGAAAATCGCAAGGCCTAAAAGGTTATGTACCTAATGTGGATCATGTTGTTGATGATTGTATTCCATACTTCAATTTTGTACTTGCCCAAAATCCTGAATTTCAAGAATTGCCAAAATTCCTCTTTGGTGAGTCAATGGGTGGTGCAATTTGTCTATTGATCCATTTCAAGTACAACAGTACTAGTAGCTTGTTCAAGTTCAATGGTGCAATTTTAAGACCACCCATGTGTAAAATCTCAGAAAATATGAGACCTAAACGGCCAATTCCTCAAATGTTGAAGTTTTTTTCAAGATTTGCACCTACTTTGGCCATCGTCCCAACTGCTGATCTTTTGGAGAAATCTGTTAAAGTCCCGGAAAAGAGAATAGGTAAGGGTGTCAAATGGACAGGTTAAGCTCAATTTAGGCAAATCAAACTGGGTTGAATTTGACCCGTCCAAAAATTATTTGGTCTGAAATGGGCCAAACAACATATCGTAATTCAATCCGTCTAACTCTTACTAAGTTTAAATTTATTTGTTTGCTTTCTTATAGTTGATCATATTCACTTTTTACTTTTTTCTAACCGGTATACATAGATTATATATTGATTATACACAATTGTATACATAAATTATACATATATTATTATATCCATTGTCTTTTTTTAAGTTAAGCGGTTGGGTGTACTACTATTTAGGTTAGTTCTTCAAATTTATTTAAGTACCCAATTATACGTGTTTTTGTTTATTATGACTATAAATAACTTATCAAATAAGGAAATATTTTAAAGGAAATATTGGACAAGGTATATTATACGGGTCAATATGAGCTACATATTAGCACAACTAAAAGTTGCGCTAAATTAGAAGGGTCAAAATATATAGATTGAGTTAATAAGTGGAAGAATTAGTGAATCGTCTAAACGTGGACGGGTTCGCTAATTATATTTTCATGGACTAATATTTCCACCCATAATTGCAGGGATGAACCCAAATAGCTATAATGGAAAACCAAGATTGGGTACTGTTGTTGAGCTTATGCGTGTGACTGATTATGTTAGCACTAAACTTTCTGAAGTGAATGTTCCATTTTTGGTCTCACATGGAAGTGATGATGTTGTTACTGATCCTGAAGTGAGCAAAGAATTGTACCAAAAGGATAAAAGCAAAGACAAGACAATCAAGATTTATGACGGGATGGTCCATTCCTTGTTGTTTGGAGAAACTGATGAAAATGTTGAGGTTGTTCATAATGATATGTTGGCATGGCTGAATGAGAGATCTTGAGTTTGAAGTCGATCATTAATTCAAATTCCAGCTGCGTAAAGCCTACTAAAGTAGGAAACACTCATGTCACGAATTTCTTTATCACTCCATGCACGTCACGAATTTCTTTATTTCATTTCTTTTTTCTTTGTGTGTCAAGATCCGGAAACTACCGGAATGGTTAATTCGAATTTGTGTTGTGTACCGTCAACTAAAAGTAAAGCTCCTTACCATGAGTTTTTTCATTCATATAGGATTCAAATATGAGAACTTTAGTTAAGGGTGAAAAATTCATTATCTTACTTGTTCCTCGGTGGTTTTCTAGTTCATTTTCAATCCAAAAAGTTGAGTGACTTTTTTGTTACGAGAAATTGTTTTTGCGATATTTATTTAAAGTTGGGTGACTTTCTTTATTTTTCTGCATTTGGTGTCCGAATATTACTGGTCTAACTAATTCAGATTCACCCTACTTATGATAAAACAGAAGCACTCCTTAAGATAAGTTTCTTATTTGCAGTACTTGAATCTCGAGACCCCTAATTAAGGGTGAGAATTTCATCCATCTCACCTTCCAGGTGGTTTTGCATTTAATTTCAGTTCATTGTTGTGTCATTCTTTCATTAAGAATGCAAAGTTGAGAAATTTTTAAGCAAGCTCTTGAAATAGACAAATCAAGATTGGATCTTTGCATGTGATAATTAGAGTTGTCAATATGGGCTTGGCTCGCGAGACCGGCCCAACCCAACTCTTTATTTAAGTAGGGTTGGGCTAAGATTTATTTGGCCCATATAGAAGTGAGGCTCAAAAGTCAAATTTCTCTGATCACGGCCTCGAGGGTTGGGTGGGCCAAGCCCTCGAGCAGAAAGAATAATAAATTAATTAATTTTAAAAAAAATATAAGTAAATTAAATAAAAATATAAAAAGTAATGAGAAAAAAGAATGTACTTACTACTAAGTAGTAATTAGAAACTGGAGTAATACTTTTTAGTCTTAGAATTTATATTATGTTTAATTTCTTTTGAACGTGATCTGAATTATTGATTAAAAATAATAATTTGTATTTGTTCTCTTGAATTTTTTTTCTTCTATGATATGAATTTGCGCAAGAATGGATGGTAGAAGATTGTATTTCATATTGCAAAAGTTTCATGTTCAAATTCTACTAAAAATCACTTAGAAAATATTATTTCGGAAGACGAAAAAAATTTAAAGCGGTCCCGTCCTAAATCTGTCATGTCACTTAGTTTGGTTGGTATTTTTGCTCGCTTTCTTCAATTAAAAGGGTCGGTAAAACCCACTTATTTAATTCTTTGGTCCTTTAGGGCTGGATTGGGTTGGGCTGGGCCAGCCCATTTTGACACCTTTACATGTGAATGCAATGTTTCACTACAATTTTTTAGTGAGTTATATTGCTGGATTATGGTGGAAAGCATCTTATTTATGTTAATGGTTGTGACTTGTGAGCATTATTTTGTTAAAAGTAGCAATTAAATTATGTTTAATTTCAATATCAGATCAACCTTTTGCTTTGCTCTAGGGCTTTGGTACGCGATGAGAATATCATAGGACTGTGGCCATTGTTCACAAACTATGTCCATTATTCTGTCTTATATTGCTTTTATCACTTCAATTTGAAGTTTATGAATTTTTGAAAACCACCCAAAATTGATAAACAATACTAATTGATTTCATAATCAAATATTTCTAAATATTTAGTCAATTTGTTTATATATATATATATATATATATATATATATATATATATATATATATATATATATATATATATATATATATATATATATATATATATATATATATAAGTTCCCCGTGAACTCATATGTTGTACTTTTAAATCCACCTTTAGTTTATGTATAGTGAGCAACTTAGCTAACAGTGGTTCTGAAATACATTTGTGGACAATTGAGAAGAGTGAATCCCAAGAAAAATAATAGTAATGCGTGGTGTAAGATTTGATTTTACAAGTTCTATCAACACACTTACCTTATATTATACACATAGCTGGTTTAACATTACAAGACCTTTTTTTTTTTTTTTGGCCTTCTTAAGCTTCATGCTCACTTAAACTAAGACACATAAAATAAACCAAATGGAATACTAAACAAATTTGGTGTTTACTGTGAATCAAGGACAAATATATACACCACTCGGAATTAGCGACGGACAATTCTGAAACTAAACAACAAAATCCGTTGCTAATTTTATTTAGCAACAGATCAGCGACAGATTATCAAAAAGTTCTATCAGTATGAGCTATTTAGCAATGGATTAACAACGAATTTCGTAGCTAATTCCAGTATTATTCTTGTAGTAATTTTGGATTAGTAGCAATTTGTACATTATTTGATTTAAATTTTACAAAAAAATTTAGAGTTAAAGCTAAAAAAAAAAAACTATATAATGCAGAACCCCTACCCACAAGTTTTCATTAATCAAAATAGTTTTGGCCGACAGAAATTCCCTAACGTGATTTATTTTTATAGGCATGTGCACTATTTCTTTCATTTTGTGTTTTCATTTCTTCTTCTTGTTTTTTTAACTGGTCCTTGTCAATATTGAAAAACAAATTAACAAACATGCTCTTGTTGTTTTTTTTCCTGTCCTTTCATGGTAAAATTGAATCAAAATACTCTTGTTTTGTCCAAGTTCTGTTGTATTTTCCTTCACTGATTGAAGTTCTCCTATCAATATTATACTTGTGAGACCCAAATAAGTTTAGTACATTATAACTGCGCAAAAATTTATTTTCCACTCTTAATATAGTAGTGATAATAGGAAAGTTTGAATGAATATATAGAAATAAACATGCTAAGAAGCTAAGGAAATTCAATATCTACTCTATATATACATAAAAATAATCTTGACGTCATATACATAGTGTAAATTTTCTGCAAATGGAGTTCGAACGACCCCCTTGTATCCCCTAGCTCCGCCCTTGTGCATCAATCACCAGAGATTTGTTTTTAAGTATTCAAATCTATCCATGTCATCAATCATCAAAGATATTGTGAAGGTAATTTTTGGGAGATAGAAATGAGGGGCAAAGTTGGTCTCACCTAACGTGTCAGAAATTTGTCGCAGACACCTTTAAAAAAAAATGTGATTGGCTAAACCTCAGTTTACTTTTTTTCAAAAGTTAAATTGACAAATATTTAGGACGGAATATAGTATTAGTCTTCAAGAAATATTGAAGTTTCATTTCCCTGTTACACAAGCCCTAATATTATTCTTTTTTAGTCCTGTCAATATATTCTACCTTACTTTTTTGTAAAATCATTGTTATGTGTCACACTAACAAAACCACATAGGCCAATTTAGTTTTTCTCTTCGTCTTTAAGCATTCGGTATCTTAGTATACTGGTTTGACTAGTTTAGATTCCCACTAAGTATGCCTAATAAGCTTAGTACTTCCTCGTGAATGGTTTTCAATTCTCAGAACTCGAACTCGAATTCGAAATCCTGGTTAATTAAGAGGGAAGAGATTTCAACCATCTCGTCACATTTTTTGTTGGTGGCACTTTAGTTTATATTTTCGGTAATTACAAACTACCACTAGGTTATTTGCTAACGTTTAGTTTCCTAGTTAAATCATTATAAGAACAAAATATTTGACCTTTTGATGCACATATTCACAATATGGAGAGGATATAGACTACAATTGATTAAATAGCCTCTTTCTAAAATTAAAACCTTTAAGAAGACGTTAATTTCTCTTGTATATCACAAGGGCATGGTATGGAGATAATTCAAGGACTGCACATTCTATTCTAGATTAAGTAGATCTAATTTAAGAAATTATTGACAGGCCAACGTGAACAAAAGAACAATTGGGAATCCACTCTCACATTTATTTGGAAGTTACTTATTTCAAATGGGTCACACCAATAAGACGAGTCAAATGAGTTGCGTTCCGCATAATGATGCACACATTACTTAGCCAGGTTCCTCATAGTTTATATTTTCGGTAATCAATATATCATGTAAAGCTAAGCATAAACAATCCGATGTGGCACCTCTTTATGGCCTAATTGGCATTTATCCTTTTTCTCCTTTTTTTGCCTTTCTCACCTATTTTAATTCATTTTATTGTAACAAAAAATCTGAATTATTACTCCCCAACCTTTCCCATTCCATATAATAACAAGCTTAATAAGAGATTCAATTTTTATTAGGCCTTTTATTACTACTGCAGTCCGTTAGCCTTCCCAAAAGAAGCCCAACAAGCATATTTTAACAAAAACACTAACGTTGGTATTCCCCACTAATGCTTTGTTAATGCTAATAATTACCAGTATAGTTAATACGCAATTAAACTTTAAAAATGAAACTTCCATATATAAGGTGGTATAACTTAGGTGACATGATCCATTTTCCCTTCATTCTTTCAACTTCCCTTACGAAAGCCAAAATAACAAAGAAATTTTGTAAATGCAATAATTTATTTTATTGTATTTTTCATACCAAGTACTATCTGCTGCCTCCATTTTAAGTTTCTAAAACCTTTCATTTACAAAGACTTTCTTTCTTTCTTTCTTTCTTCTTTTTTTTTTTTTTGTACTAAATGAAGAAAATTAATAGTGATCTTGCAAACTATATATATTATGATACGGTGAAGAAATGAGTATGATGGAGTAGACAATAGTCAGTAATATGAAGAAAGGAGTTGTAGGAAGATAACAATAGCTATGAAGTCACCAGAAGTAGCCAAGGATCTAGGATAAGAACCATAACGTCCTTAATCTCTATTCTCTTGTATTCTCAATTTCTCACTTTTCAGTCTTTTTTCTATGGTTGATTTCTAACATATATTTTTAATATTTTGTTTGTAGTTTTTAATCGAGAGAAAATAATAGTAATCTTTCAAACTATATGATATGGTGAAGAAATGAGTATGATGAAGCAACCAATAGTCAGTGATATGAAGAAAGGAGTTGTAGGAAGATAACAATAGCTATGAAGGGACCAGAAGCAGCCAAGGATTCAGAATAAGAACCTTAATGTCCTTAATCTCCATTATCTTGTATTCTCAATTCTCACTTTTCCGTCTTTTTGCTATGTTTGATTTGTAACACATACTTTTAATATTTTGTTTGTAGTTTTTATTCGAGAGAAAATAAAAGTAATCTTGCAAACTATATATATTATGATACGGTGAAGAAATGAGTATGATGGAGCAACCAAATAGTCATATGAGTGATATGAAGAAAGGACTTGCACGAAGATAACAATAGCTATGAAGGGAACAGAAGATCGAGGATAAGAACCTTAGTGTCTTTAATCTCCATTCTCTTGTATTCTCATTTTCACACTTTTTCGTCTTTTTTGCTATGGTTGATTTGTAATATTCGAGAGAAATGAAACAATATTTACATACGAATGCCTTAGAATGTGGTGCAAACTTGATTTTAAACATTAACTTATTCATATTTACTACAACTTCTAAAAATCAGGGTAGTAGATCAAAACATTCTGAATTTGATCTCATGAAATAACTTTAATTATCACAAGTGTAAGCGTTTTATGGTTTTAAGAATGATTTACATGTCAATTGTTGTTAAGATTATTTGTAATGGTGTTTTAATATTTTAATGTGCATTTATTAAATTTCATTTTTGTTTTCCAATTCAACTCTCTACATACCTAAGGCCAGCTAGCATTCATATTGAGTATTAATCATTTTTCTTTTAAAGAAATTAGAGAATATTTTATCCCTTGAAAATAAATTGATTGTCCAATTGAATAGTTTTGATCGACAAAGAGAAAAGATCGGCTTCCTATTATTTTTAATATAAAACTAGGCATTTTTGTCAATATGGAATATATTGTGCTCTTCGCCATGAATTTCGTCTTTAAGATAGATGTGACAGAAATCTAAGTAAAATTTGGCTCAAGTAACAAATTAAAGTAGGTTCATTTTTACTTCTTTTTTTTTTTTTTTTTTTAATTTCTCCTAAACGTGAAAGGAATGTATATTGAAGTCTAATTTATCATTCAAAGTGAAAAGAAAAGAAAAAAAGAGGATAATTTAACTTAGTAAAACATCGATCAAGGTTACATGATTCTTTTTTATTTTTTTCTTTCTTATAAAAATAAAAAATATCATTTAAAAAAATTAAATGATGAAGTTAACTTCACTAGTTATAAACTACCACTAGGTTATTTTCTAACGTTTAGTTTCCTAGTTAAATCATTATAAGAACAAAATATTTGACCTTTTGATGCACATATTCACAATATGGAGAGGATAGACTACAATTTATCATATAGCCTCTTTAATTTCTAAAATTAAAACCTTTAAGAAGAAGTTAATTTCTCGTGTATATCACAAGGGCATGGTATGAAGATAATTCAAGGACTGCACGTTCTATTCTAGATTAAGTAGATCTAATTTAAGAAATTATTTGACAGGCCAACGTAAACAAAAAAACAATAGGGAATCCATTCTCACATTTATTTGGAAATTACTTATTTCGAATGGGTCACACCAATAAGACGAGTCAAATGAGTTGCGTTCCGCATAATGATGGACACATTACTTAGACGGGTTCCAAAAAGGCCGGCTTAGCAACACCATTTCCCCCTATTCATGGTTAAGCTCTATTGGACGAACAACTATCTTTCTTTAACTAAGGTGAAAGAGCAAATCAAATATTTCATTTCTTATTATAAAAAAAATTGAGATGTCAAATGATATTAATCGAAACCATAGTCTGAATTAGATGTTTGCAGCACGCTACCAGCTTTATTAGACATTTTATTTAATACATTAGCTAAATATTATATCTAGACTGTTTTTAACCTGAAATTCATCGGGCAATTCGCAGAATTGCCCTTCTTTTGGGGTGATCTTTAAATTTTGCCCCTCATATTTGAAATCTTTAAATTTTGCCCTTCGACTAAAACCCATGGGTTCCAGGTTCGAACCCCCACTCAATCAAAATTTTAAAAAAAAAAAAAAAAATCGCAAGGCAAAGTTTAAATTTCGCTATGTCTCCATCGGCATACACTTGTTAAGGAATTACCAAAGTTATGTCGGATCCCGCATACTTTTGCCTTATGGCCAGACTTGACATAAGTATGCCGGGTCCGGCATAACTTTGGTATTCCTTAACAAGTTTATGCCGGGTCCGGCATACTTATGGGGAAACTTTTAATGGGCAAACTTTTAGTTAAGCCTTAACTAAAAGTCTTTTCCTAGTTATGCCTTATGGGGCAGACTTTTAGTTAAGGCACAACTAAAAGTATGCCCCATAAGACATAACTTTTCCTTAAGACATAGACTTTGTCTTATAAGGCAAATTTTTAGTTATGCCTTAAGGAAAAGTTCCGCCTTATGGGGCATACTTTTAGTTATGCCTTATGGGGCATACTTTTAGTTGTGCCTTAACTAAAAGTCTGCCCCATAAGGCATAACTAGGAAAAGACTTTTAGTTAAGGCTTAACTAAAAGTTTGCCCATAAGTATGCCCCCACCGGCATAAACTTGTTAAGGAATTACCAAAGTTATGCCGGACCCGGCATACTTATGCCAAGTCTGCCCATAAGGCATGAGTATGCCGGGTCCGGCATAACTTTGGTAATTCTTAACAAGTGTATGCGGGTCCAAGATACACGCGACCCAAACCTTGTCTTGCAATTTTTTTTTTTAATTTATGCTTGAGCGGGGTTTCGAACCCAGAACCTCATGATTTCTGCGTGAACACTCAGGGTTGCAATGCGAAGGGCAAAAATTAAAGACCAAAGAATATGAGGGGCATAATCTAAAGACCACAAATATGAGGGGCAAAATTTAAAGACCACCCCAAAAGAAGGGCAATCCGCGCAAAAAAATGAAATTCATCTATTAGTGTTTATACTTGAGCCTAATGGGCTATTGATAATTTCTTTCTTTACGTGTATCATAATCTTTAATTCTATGATTAAAGTTCACCGTCTCATAATACCATTTAGAATTTTTCTACTTTATATCTACTCCACTCTTTACAATTTTCCTTTTAGAAAATTACATAGAAATAATTACTAGTACTAATCATGATTGAGAAAATTCCTAAAGCTTCATCGTGGAGATAACTTAAATCTTAATCCTCATTTAGATCTTTTTTAATCCTTGCTTTCTACTAATCGTTCCAATTAAATGAAATTAAGAATTCTTAAGGAAAAAGATTCCTTCTCTTAATATTAGTTAATCATTAAAATTTCTTGCTAATTGATGTAGATTAATTTAATGGGAGACAAAAAGATCGTTGATATAAGGGAACATTCATGCATGGTTACGAACATGATTGATTTATTCACTAGGTGGACGTCTTAATCACATAAATTAGCATTAGATAGCTAACATATACTCTTCCTATCACATGAGCCCTAATGATCACACTTACAATTAAACCCCACAAATAAAAAAAATAAAAAAAAAATTCTTAAAAGGAAAGTTAATTGCATAAACCTCCTTTACGATCTAAAAAGCTAATCTTGTTCTTTAAAAGTCATTTTCTTGAATAATCTATTGGACTGTATAATAAGATAAAAGGTATTCTAAAATATACATATAATGTACTAACTTAAGCTAAAGTTGGCCCTGCGCATGCTTGGTTATAATGTTTTAGAACATGATTAGTACTAGCTCACACTATAATCCTACACAAAAGGTGGAAATACGACTTGTTCATTAGGAGGGGAGGGGTGTGGGGGGGGGGGGGGTGCTGGGGCTAGAGATTAAACTAGTTTCCATCTCGAAAATTTAACAAGGAGCAATATGGAAAGATAAATTGTGCCTATGATTTTGTTAGTCAAAATCATTAGTTTCAAATAATATTAACCTGAACTATGGTCAAATTAATTTTTATTAAGATTAAGAAGTCTAAATCTAAATATGAATCTGGTTTGGTTGTGGTGGTTGGCATTGATTGTTTTGTACAATAAGGCTAGTCAGGGAGCTCGTAAATGGTGGTTGGCGGTGATTATTGTACAATAAGGCTAGAGATGGAGGTCATTTATGGCGGAGATGACTATTGGTGGTGGTGGTTGGCAGTGGTCATCATGCAACGAAGGCTAGTGGATGAGGTGGTTGATGGCGGTGACTGGTTGTGAAGCTGACTAGCGACGAAGGTGTTTGCAACGATGGTTATGAATGGAGGTGGTTGGTGGTAGTGGTTGGATTGGTGGTGGTGGTGGTGGTGGTGGTGATGGTGATGGATAGAGTAACGATAAAATGTCATATTCACATGATTCTTTAAGTGAACGCCTTAACGATTCATTACAAGATCTAAACAAATCAGAAGCAAAGTAGTAGTAGAAGAAAAAAATTGATACACTTGGTAAATTGAGATCTACATAATTCAGATTCAGACACTCATTAAGCAAAAACAAAATGAAACACTAGCCATCTGATTGACGGAGCGCGATTTTCACTAAGAAGATTCAAATTATATAGAAGTAGACACACGAAAAATTAAGGGAATACAACATCTACTACATATACATAAAAAATTAAAAAAATTAAAAAATTGACCACCTTATATATACAGTTTAATTTATCAAAGAAAGGAGATTCGGATGAACACCTTACGCCTCCTATCTGTCATGATCTAAAGGACCTATAACTTGAAAAATACAATCTAGATTCTAGGCCTCCAATAACATAATTCCAACACAGAAAAAAGCTAAAACAACATGGCCCTAAGACAGCTCTACCTTGTGATCCTGCTAGGTATTTTGCCATCTTAAAAGTAATTGATCTTAGCTTGAACTTATGGTACCAATTTAAAAGTTATAAAACATAAGGGACCTAATGCTAGCTTCTCTGTAGTATTTTCATTATCCTACAAACTTTCATACCTGTGTAGTGGTTAGCATGTTTAGAAACCTCAATGGAAAATATTTTGCCAATTTCCAAAAGAACATCTATTGATTTGCATAACCCCTTTTGGGTCCCCTTTCTTCTACAACCATGATTATATCAATTTATAAATATCAAGAGGAGACCTAAAAGGGGTTTGGCTATATCATTAAAATATCAAGAGGGGTTAGCTTTTCATAATCTTTCTGTCTGTAACATCTCATCAAAGCAATTCTTTAGCATTTTCTACAAAAACTTGGGAAGCCTTTGGTGGCCAAGGGTGTGGTCTAACGGTTAATTAAGCATGTAAAACTATGCAAGATCAATAAGGGTTCGGACATAGATTTGGTTGAAATTTAAAAAAACTGTGTTTTTGAAGTTGAAGTTGAGAAATGATATTTGAAAGTTGAAATTGTGTTTGACATGCATTCCGCTTGAAAAAAGTTGGAGTTTTGTTAGTGGAAAAAGAATCACTTGAAGAACTGGTTTAAACTTGAAAAATCATCATAAAAAACTAATCAAAATCAGCCTAAAATCAAACAATGATTTGGAAGAAAGGAAAATATTTCTATGTCCAAACGGCTCCCAATGTTCACATCTCAACGGACAAAAAATGTCGAGTGAATTTTTCCCATCTACTTAAGAAGTGGTGGGCAAAGTTACCGTTTCTCATGTGAGAGGGGGCAGGTACCAACAGTGGCAGAGCTAGAATTTTTATTAATGAGGTTTAGAAATATAAAGATGTAAACACATATAGAAGTCAGGAGGGTTCAACATCTGCTCTATATGCATAAAAAATAATTTTAGCCTCGTATATATATATTGTAATTTTTGGCCAAAGGGGGTTCGGATGAACCTCCTCGACCCAACCTGGCTCTGCCCCTGGGTCCCAAGTGGAATAGTCGAGGTACGTGCAAGCTGTCCCCAAGGCCATGTTATAAATACAAAGAAAAATAACATAGCTTTTTCAAGAAATCATATTCACACATGCACTTTTGGAATAAGATACCAAAATAAACTTTAACAAACTGTTATTATAAAGAAAAAAGTGGCTTATTGTTAGGGGGGATTAAGCAAGCAAAGCTAATGATTCATGGATGCTGGCTTTGTATTGATAATAAAGATATGAATTGCCACTTTATAGATGTGATGGACCCTATGATGATAAACCAACAAAATAGCTCAGAATAAGAGGTGATTTAACACTTTTGAACTTTCCATCTAATTCATGTCTATTTATATCTCCAAGTGAATTTAGCATTCTATCAAACTTCACTCACCTTACAACAACTATAGAGCAACTGTCGATCTTGGTTGAAAAAAGAGATGGATCTCGATTCAAATCCAACAATTTCACAAGCACATCCCGAGACGATGGACTTCCTTTCGCGCACTTGGTGCAACTTCGCGGTTCAAGCTTTCCAGCCGGAGATGCAAGATCAAGCTCTCATTCTACACGAAAACTCGATCAAGAATTTAACCATCGACAATAAACCACCTCTTCTGGTAAGTTAATCATCGTCAAATCATCTCTAACATAACTACAAAATATATACGTTTCGTATATAGCATTAGTATATCATGTTGGTATCACAGAAGATGGAGAAGAGCATGAAGATGGATGATACAGATAAGTCAATTCCGCAATGGAAATCCAACGACGTCAAGGTAAGACAGAATACAAAACCTTGTGCATTATCAACCTCAGATTCTTTCCGATAAGGCTCATATGACATACTTTCATTTGTTCGTTAGTCGTGGATATGGATGCAGCAAGCAATGCATCCAGAGGTGAATTACAACAGCTATTTCCAGAAAAAATGGGTAAGTTCAGAATATCCAGAAATTTTCGTTTGTTATCCCTTCTGGAATGGCTATTAAGTAAATGACCCTCTTTATATTTCTCTTGCAACTTATGGAGCTTTTAGACACGGTCTAAAGATCCCTTTTGAGCAAAATGAAAATTTTATGAGAGAGCATTAGAATACAGTCTAAAATTTTGTAAGTCATTGCAAACGTTAGACGACGATCTAATGTTTTTGTCTATAAGGTTGAGCAATATATGAGCAAACATTAGACCCGTGTCTAACGTATCCCGGAAAGGTAATTTTTGGAAAGCTATATTTGCACAAATTTTTAAAATAGGCACAAAATCTAAATGGTGACTTGAAAAAGGGACATTTCGTAAATCAGCCTCAATCATCAGAGCTACACTTATTGGTTTAAAGCAGCATGGTGAAAATATAGTCATTGCAGAGAACTTGTTTTAATGCAGATGCCATGGAAAATAGGACCATTAAAGAATGTGTCAATCAAGAAATGGATCAAAGAAATTAAGCAGAAGAGGAAAGAAGAGAAGAGATTACAGAAAGCTGAAGTACATGCAGCGATATCAGTTGCAGGTGTTGCAGCTGCCTTGGCCGCCATCGCTGCTGAAAACTTGAACCACGATGAGTCGGGACGTACCAAGGAGTCGGCTGTGGCCTCCGCAGCTGCATTGGTTGCAGCACAGTGCGCAAAAGTGGCAGAAGCTATGGGGGCAAAACGTGAACAAATTAGCAGTGTCATTGGCTCAGCCATGACTGGTACAAGCGCGAGCGAAATTTTGACACTTACAGCTGCAGCTACGACTTGTAATGACTTCTCTCCACCTCTTAAAATGCATATTGACCACAAATACAGTTAGACCTCTCTATGGCAATCATCTTTTATAACAACATTTCACTATAACAAGCTCTCTATAGCAATCATCTTTATAACAATATTTCATTATAACAACCATGTCTTCTGTGGAACTGATCTTTCATGTTATGTTATGTTATGTTATATTATATACTCTCAACATTTCGTTGTCGCAGCCTAAATTTAACGGAACAAATGAGGCTGGTAGAGAGAGGTTTGACTGCATAATATGTGCAGACTCAGTTGTTAATGAAACCAACTAGCCAGCAGCTCAACATAAAGACGGCTATGTTTTTGGCAAGCATGCTTCATTTTATGCTAACTAGGTTATACGCTATCAGACTCAAAAAATGTTGCCGCACCCATGTTGGATCCTGAAAAATGCACCACTTTTGGAGGATCCCCAGGCACCCGCTGATATTTCCGAAGACTCCGAGCAACATAGGTTATAAGAAGATTTAAAAGATCATACTCACTTCTTTAATAATTCAGATCTAGAATCAAACTGCAGCTGACTAATAGCTTGTTTGGCCAAGCTCCCAAAATCTGCTTATTTTGAAAAGTGCTTCTAGGAAAAGTACATTTGGAGAATAGCAGTTTGGCTTATCAATTTCAAAAGTACTTTTGTCAACATTAGAGCAGTACTTTGTGCTTGGCCAATGTTTCAAAAGTGCTTTGGGGAAAAAACTACCTTTTTTTAGCTTCTAAAAAATAGTTTCTACTACTGCTCAAAAGTACTTATTTTTTCTCTAAAAGCTTTGGCCAGACACTTCATAAGTCAAACAATTAAAGCTTCCTTGGCAAAAAGTGAAGATCAAGCTACTACTAGCAAATATAAAATAAAAGGCAAAATTTTTGGGCACCATGTTGTCGCAAACTAGAAAGGACCAAGCTTTATAATAGAATGCTGCTTCAACTGAGCAAGCTCAAGGAGTTCAACAATGAGATGTTTTATCATACAACAACTGGATTCTACTCTGCTGAAAGCTATGTTGCTCGGACTCTTTGAAAATTGACGGGTGCGTGTCGGATCCTGCAAAAGTAGTGCATTTTTGAAGGATCTGACACGGGTGCGGCAATATTTTTGGAGAGTCCGAGCAACATAGGCTGAAAGTAAGTAAATAAAGGTTAACTGCATCATTTGGGACCTAGCTTAGCATCTGTTAGTCTCATCTTCAATTGTTAGTAAAACTTACGATTCATGGGGAGATAAAGATACAGCGTGAAACAAGTATCTAAAAATTCACTTGCACCACTACTGTCTCAGCACTCAGAGGAGCAGAAACGCTCAAAGCAAGATCTGGCTACAAGAATATATTAAATGGAAGCACACCAGTTCTCCCAATTGAAGATAGCAATGACTACAACTTTAACTACGAGAAGTGCAGATCAATTCTCTCCAAAGGGGCAGAGCTCTATATTGAGAAATCAGACGGTATGTCTATTTCTCTACAAATAATATATGGTTTTCCCAGATTCAGTAGCAAAAGTTATACAAACAAAAGATAGTTAATGCAAAAGTAAAGACTGAAATTCTGATTCTCTGAAAATTTTCCTTTGTTGGATCATAAGCTGATGCTTTTTTGTGTTTTGCTATGTGCAACAGGAAGATCCAAGCTAAGGTCGGTGTCCATTATCTTAAATAGTGAAGCTAAGGTGTGTACAGTATAGAAATCCTTATATCTCTTCAGCTGATAATCACTTGTTACCTACTATATGAGTTCAACAACATAGCAGTGTCATAATTTCAACGAGAATAATAACAATCTTCAAAAACTAAAACTAAAGCACCGTTCTCTTCTCCATAACCATAAAAAGAAGAGTAAAATTCATGGACAAGATCTCAGTATGATGTGTTCCAAACTTCCAATCAGTGTTATCAAAGTGAAAAGCACAAAAAAAGCTCAAAGGTCGGTTGGGGCTTTAATCACAAAGCACAAAAAGCATAGGCTTTAATGAAGCAAGGCGCAAATGGAAAAAAGATACAAATATGGAAGTGTTGTTCCAAGAATAATTATAAGCATGAATAAGAAATATATGGAAAAAGAAATTGAAAAAAATACGATAAAGTGAAGTATCAATTGTTTAGTATTGCCTCTTCCGGATTAAACTCTTTGGCAAGAAAAAGTATGCCTTAGAGCCTTGATGGCAAGGATGAAGCGTCCGCTAAGCGAGGTGAAGCGCTCAACATATTTTGTGCCTCGCTTCAGGGCTTAATTGTGCTTTAAGTGCGCATTTGACAACATCGCTTTCAATACATAACCTAAATTCCAGTTCTTATGTTACAGGCTATCCTAAGAACAAGGAAACCAACTATGTTGAAGGCCTTCTCAAGTCAAAACGAAAGTATGTCCTAGTATGCAATGCTGTTTCTTCACTTTTCTTGCACTTCTCACATTAAATTTGTACACAATGCTTTCTGTTACAATATTTATATAGTTAACAAATTTATTAACACCTCCACATCTGATTTTAGGTGTAATATTAGACCTACATGCCGAGCTCTATAAGGATTCAAACGGAGAGGAAACTGATAGTTGCTATCTTATTGTACTAACAACAAACAGGGGAGTCATCAAGCTAGATATGATGGATGATTACCAGCGATACAGAATTTGGTCAATGACTATTAACCAAATGCTGACACTCTCTACTTCATTTACAAAATATGACCTCCAGTTTTACAAAAGCTAATCTTAATAAAGACTTGTGGCATCAGCATATCTGTCAGCATGAATTTTGTCATGTATAGGTTATAGTATTAGCAACTTCCACGTTATCAGATCTGTTAATAGCTACATATCGGTTTCTTGTTTTTCGGATTAGTTAACATGTTTGTTGATCGTATTGTTTGCTTCAATCTTTTATGATTTTTCATTTTTCACCTTGTTCACTTGGATAGCAGTTTCTTCAGTCAATCATAATCATTCTATTTGATGAATTAAGTAACATATACTCCCTCCATTTCAATTTATGCGACATAGTTTGACTAGGAACGGAGCTTAAGAATGAAAGGAAGACTTATGAAACTTGTGGTCGTAAATATGTCATAACACTTGTGTGGTTATAAGACTTTAAAAACTTGTGGTCTTGAACCAAACATTTGTGTGGCTATAAAAGCTTGTCATGAAGGGTAAAAGGGGAAGTTCAAGCTAAATTGCTCAAATTTACAAAAAGAAAATGTATTATTTTAGGGAAGAGCCTAATAAAGAAATAGTATCATTCTTTTGAAACAGAGGAAGTATATTGTCTGCATATCATAATCCCTACATAAATATCTTGATCCAGTCAGACCTCTCTATAACAGTCATCCTCTACAACAACATTTCACTATAACAGCCACATTTTTTTGTGGAACCGACTTTTCATGTTAGGTTATATTATATGTTCGTCTATAACAACATTTCATTATAGCAGCCAAAAAATATCGGAACAAACGACACTGTTATAGAGAGTTTTGACTGACATCATACATAGTCAGATATATGAATAGAGACAGGTACTAGAGGGACTTAAAACATGGACATGGAGGCAAGAAAAGTCGCTGAGTCAAAATTATCATTTCTTCTTTCCATATATTTCCTGCCTTTTCCTTTGGTGTTTCTGACAGAACTTAATTTAAAACAAAATTTCCGCTAAATAGCTGAAACTCGAATCATTCTCTCTAGGAACAAAAGAAAAAAGAATAGAAATATAAACCGAAAGGCAAATGATACTAGAAAGCATTTACACCTAAAGCAGTTAAAGAAAAGTAAACAAAATTTGTAGATTCTATTTTGCTCATCAAGGACAGAATCACTGGCCTTCTTTCCGTGTGTACACTGCAACAGATGCCTGAAGTTCTCGATCCACCTTGAAGTGAGCATGGAAGAACCTTTTTATCTGTCAACCACACATACATACTTGAATGATCACATTGCACTCCCACTTTTTCCACACACACACACACCAAAAAAAAGAGAGAAAGAGAAAATATAGGGTGTGTTCGGTATGAAGGAAAATGTTTTCTTGGAAAATAAGTGGGTTCCTTAATTATTTTCTAGTGTTCAGCACGTAAGCAAAAATTATCCTAAAAGCACTTATATATAATCTAGACAAATAACACGAGAGATGGGGGCGGAGGGGTAGGGGGTGGGGTGGTGGGGATGGGGCTACCGGGGTGGGGGTGAAGATGAGGTGTGTTGGAGGACGGGGAGGACACAGTTATTGTGGAATGGCACTTGTGAAACTTGTTTTTCCTACTTCAACTAGGGAATTCAATTTCCTCATTTTTTAAGGAACTTCTTTCCTAGAGAAATATTTTCCAAAAATTTTGACCAACCGAACATGGAAAAATTGGAAAATATTGACCTCCTACCGAAAACACCAATAAACTTTTATAGAAGTAGATCAAGATGAAAGAAAAGAAACCTCTTCAAAATTATGCAAAGCTAGGAAGTCCTTTAGTAGTTTTTCCTGTGAGTCAAAGAGCACAATGTGGCTAGGTATAGACCAGTTCTTAGCAAATTCTGTTGCAAAACCAGCTGGATCCACCAGGAACCGATCAGACTCGTCTAGAGCGCCTTTATCTTCACTGTAGAAAGGAATGGCATAAACAAAAGTTCAATTATGTCGAACCAAAACAAAAGAGGATAGCCAGAGAGGGCTAAGACATTCAGAGTAAATTGGCAGTATATAAACATACCTTGGCGTGCAATCTAAGAAACGCATGGAAATGTTACGGTGAAGAGTTGAGTAGTAAGGTGTGGCATGACACGGTGTAAAGAAAACGATGCTTTTCACTTTCCCATTGTACGCCTCTCCAGAGAGATAGTTCATCACATCCTCTGTCCCTCTCTGCAGCAAGAGGATACAGATAGGATATTATTAGAGCCCGTTTGGACATATATTTTTTCCAAGTTTTTGTTTTTCAAAAATCTGTTTGGTTATGCGTTGTGCCAATTTTTCACTCCAAACTTGAAAAAAACTGCACCAGTTGTTCAAGTAAAACAAGAATTTCCCTCTCAAAACTTCAACATTTTTTCAAGTGAAATGAATGTCCTAACAGTCAAACACAGCTTCAACTTTCAAATACCCTCTTTCAACTTAGCCGCAAATACTACTTTTTAGCAAATATCACTCAATTCATGTCCAAACACCTACTAAAATTTCATGAAAATTGAAAGTTTCTCATGCGATAACGCAAAACAAAGATAGAGAAAAAAAAAACTACAGACATCGAGCTTTAAAGCTTAATCGTAAAGGAAATAATGAGTGGAAATATGCTTTGCCTCCTTTGATACAAGATAAATATTGTTTTTTTTTTTTTTTTTTTTTTAGCAAAAGGTGAGAAGAAAGTCAAGACTGTCGAGATACCTGATGAACCATACTCATGTAAAATGCCATTGGAATATTACTAACTGCTAGGAACAGGATGGCCAGTTGCAATTTTGTTGAGCATCTGCCATAAGTGCTTGGAGATCTTTTACCTCGACCATTAGACTTATCGGGCTCTCCAATTGTTGCCAACCAGTAGCCAGAAAACATTAAAGCAATTGGAAGCACAGGGAGGACGAACCTGTTTTTCAAACCGTTTAGAGAACAGCAATAACTTAGTCAATCAACTACACCTAAGACAGAGAAAATGACAAAATGGTCTCTTATGTTTGAGGGTAGGTTCAAAAGGGTCCCTTAAGTATGCACGTAACAGTTTTGGTCCTTTAAGTTTGCCAAAATTTAACACATTTAGTCTCCGTCAAATATTTACTGAACTATGTGTGTTAGATTTGACGCTAACAGTGGAAAAAACTATTTAACTATAGACATCAACAAAGTCCCGTCAAATCCTAAAATATGCAACACAAAAAACTACACTAGACACTAAAAAGACATTAAAAACAGAAATTATACCTCAAAAAGCTGCACCAGACTCTACAATAAATAAAAAATAGCAGAAACTAAAAAAATTACACCTCTAAATGTGATGTCCCGCTAAATTCCTCATTTTTCATAGTTCTCATTAAATCACAAAGTTCGATAAATATTTGACGGAGACTAAAAGTGCTAACTTTCGACAAACTTAGAGGATCAAAACTGTTAAGTTCATACTTAAGGGACTACTTTAAACCTATCCTCAAACATAAGGGACCATTTTTGTCATTTCCTCACAGAAAGACGGATATATCTGAACAAGTACCTGAACTCTTTGTGACCCAACAAGCTATAAACTGCCAAACTCCATGCAACTAGACCAGATAGCTTCCACTGCTTAGACTTGAAAATGCCAGCAAGCGAAAACGGTAAGAATGTGAAGACCATAACTGTAAAACCCTGAGTGAAGTACCAATGCCACACATGAGTTCCATAGTAGTCTCCACCAGAAGAGAGAAAATTGAACTTCAGAAAGTTCAAAGGCACGAGAACCCAAGTCCCATACATCCAGCGATCCACCAGAAAAGTGAATCCCAGAATTAATGTCCTGACTCCATGCATTAGAAGTGGTAAACGCTTTTGTCAGTATGTAATTTTATAGTATAAAGAACAATAGATCAACTGCAAAGACAAATATGAGTTCTATGAGTCTCCAAATCTAAAAGTTTTATGGATAAGAGCAAATTGGTGAAGACAGTATGTGGTTTTATAGGTGTTCCATTTCCTTCATTCATATCTACGTTTACCAAACATGTCAACTGTTTATTATAAGTTCAAGCACTTTTATCCAAACGCATAACTGTTTATTTATAAAATTAACCTCAACACGTAATGCTTATCAGCTACTTACAATCAACTAACCCAAACGGGCTCTAAACCTTACCCAATCAGCTTGGATTAGTTTTAAGGGGTAGGGAAACTTTAGCTGAAAGTGAATGCTCATATCACCAACGGAATAAAACCAAAGATCCTGTTACTGAGTTCGTTTTAGTCCCTTGGCTTGCCTAGTTAATAGAATGCAATTATATATCTTTACAATATGATGACATAGTCCTTAGAAGAAATGATACTTACCCAATAGGAATCACCTCAAGAAGAACAAATTTCAGCCTATCCCGTGTCAGGTACAGCTCTAGGAAACCAATATAGATCCATGTAATGGCACTTGTAGGTCGGATTGCACATGCGAATGCAGCTATAGCTAAAGCCCATTTTCTTGACCCCCGAGAAATTTTACTAGAAGATGGTCTAATGCAAGGCCAGTAGTACAGGCTCACAATAGTAAGAACAGTCTCCAGACTATTGGATAAAGTACGCGTGATACAGAAAAACATGAACCAGTTTGTCAACTGGGCAAAAAGCTGCATATAAAATTAAGTACTTCAGTGTCAACATCAGCAGTTAAATGAATAAAACACCAAGTAGAGCCCGAGCATATGTGGATCTTCGAGGGAAAAAAAAAAAGAGAAAAAGGATCAAGAAAATGGTATGTGTTAGAGACGAGAAGGATACCGTGAACTTCGCAACACGGTCACCAAATATCTCTTGAGAGAGCTTAAACAAATAGAGGTCCCCGAAAGCTGAAAAAATTGACTGTAGCAATCGTGGAGTCCTTATCTGGGAAGAACAGAGATTTGTTAAGCACTGCGGAAAAGAACATCTAACTCACACACTTATATAAAGCAAATATCAACAACGAAACTAATAACCTGTTTGGCCAAACTTCTAAAATATGCTTATTTTGAAAAGTGTTTTTTGTCAGAAGTGCTTTTCAAAAAAATACTTTTGGAGAGTAGCAGTTTGTGTTTGGCTAACCAATTTGAAAAGCATTTTTGCCACTATTAGAGCAGTACTTTGAGCTTGGTCAATGTTCCAAAAGTGCTTCTGGAGAAAAGTTAGCTTCTGAAAAGCAACTTATGCTATTATTCGAAAGCACTTAATTTTTCTCTAAAAGTTTGGCCAAACACCTCAACTTTCTAAAATAAGCACTTTTGACTTCCCAAAAGCTTGGCCAAACAAGCTATAAATGTGGAAAAGCCAAGAGCAAAAATCACCCATTAATATGCCGCATATACTGAATCTTACTTTTAGTAGCACTATTTTGCATTTCAAGTAAAGGAAATGGATAGTCCGGTAACAGAGATAAGCTGTCTACAAAGTGTACTCCAGAGTATAACCGTGGATATTACAGGGAGAGGAATTACAAAATTGGTACTCCGTCCATCCTAACTTTACACATATTAAGGTAAAAGTTGAAGCTTTGTTGTATTTATACAACAGTAGATCTAAAGTTGGAGAGAAGCCGAAACCTGAAGAAGTATCTAATGGTATCTTTTCTGTAGTACGTTAAAGTATTGAATAATGTATCCTCTTGGGAAGTTAGACTAAAATTTTGGATAACCCAAAATAGGAAAATTACGAAAATTAGACTCGACCAAAGGAGTAATATCAATAATCAATCTCAACATTTCTATTCACTTCCTAAACTTTCGAGTTTCATAAAGCCTACAAGATTCACACCACATGCTACTGCAGCCCCAAACACCACATACGGACTGCACTACAGTAAGCAGAGGTGAATCCAAGATATAAAGTTATCGATTCAATCTCGGGAAAAGTGTCATATTTTCCCTTCTACTGTTGAAAAATGTTTAATATTTCTCTCCATTATACTATCCGTTCATAAATGCCCCTAACGTTATGAGCTTGTGTATACTATTTGATGTAATTTGAATGGATATTTACTCATAAATTAATGCTCCACTACGTAAGTACTGGGTTCAAATGAACCCAGTGCTGCAAGGCTACATATCTTCTGCACTAATTTTTATGGATTTCACTCACAAAACGAGCTGATAAACTAAAGACATAACAAAAACTGATTGGAATTTATAACATTTACCAAAATATTTTCTTTTTAAGGAGCCAGCACAAAAATAGATATACTGAGGTTTCAACTGCACAAGACCTGTTGTGTGTGTGTCTTTTCATTTTCATTTTATAGACAACCCAAAACCTAAGTTACTCGGACTCTCCTAAAATGTTGTCGGGTGCGTGTCCGATCCTTCAAAAGTAGTGTGTTTGGAAGATCCGACACTAGTGTGGCAACACTTTTGAAGACTCCGAGTAACTTAGCCCAAAACACAATAAAGGTTGATTCTTGCAGAGTTACACAATCAAGTATCAACCTTTCAGATTTAGCTCAAAATAATCAACCCCAAAACTTGACAAAAAAAAAACAATTAACTAATTACCATGAACCAAGGTTTATCAAGATTAAAAAAAAAGGCAAGAACTTTATACACCTGTTGTATTTATATATCCATTTTACATTTTCATTTTTATGAGACAAACCCAAAAATACAATAAAGGTTGATTCTTGCAGAGCTACACAATCAAAAAATATACCCAATAAAATTTAAAAAATCCAAAAACAATTAAAATAATTACCATACACCAAGGTTTACCAAGCTGAAAAAAAGGCAAAAATACATATACTGAGGTTCAAAATGTATATGTATCAATAAATGTTGATTCTTGCAGAGCTGCACTATAAAATATTAATCTTTCAGATTTAGCTCATACTAACCAAACCCAATAAAATTGGAAAAGCTAATTAATTACCATGAACTAAGGTTTGTCAAGCTGAAAAAAAAGGCAAATACATATATATATATATCAATAAATATATATATATATCAATAAATGTTGTTTTTTGCAGAGCTACACAATCAAAATTAAATCTTTTTAGCTCAAAATAATCAACCCCACAAAAATAAATTGACAAAACAATTAGTAACTAATAATTACCATGAACCAAGGTTTGTCAAGATGAAAAAAGGCAAGAACTTTATACAAAGCAGCAAATATCACTGGATGCAAATAACTCCTTATACCCTTTTCCCATTCCCATGTCAAATGTCCATATCTGCCAAAAAAAAAAAAAATCAGTTGGGAAAAAATCAAAGACTTAAATGTATTGAAAAAAAAAAAAAAATCATTCCAAATAATCAGTAATCCAAAGGAAAAAAAAAGTTGAAATTTTTTCAAGAATTGGAAAAAAATACAGACCCAAATGTATAAAAAAAAAAATTTAAAAAAAATAATCCCAAATAATCAGTGATCCAAAAAAAAAATTGACATTTTTTCAAGAATTGCAAAAAAATGCAGACCCAAATGTATAAAAAAATTTAAAAAAAAATCATTCCAAATAATCAGTAATCCAAAATAGAAAAATTGAAATTGAAATTTTTTCAAGAATTGGAAAAAAAAAGACAGACCCAAAAGTGATTTGATGTGCAACTTCAAGGGCTTGCCAATGTTCATCTGGATTAAAATATGTTTGAACCAATAAAGCATTAACAAATCTAAAAAACAAACAAAGAAAAAATACTTTTTTCAATAAAGGGGGTGTGAATTTGTTGTTTTTGGAAGTTTTGGGGTTGTTATTGGTGGTATTGTTATCAGTTGATGAAGTATCAAGATTCTTTCTTTGTCTCATAGTGAAAAAAATGGAAGTTGATGAGTTTTCAAGATTTAGAAATTGGAATTTTTGTTTGTCAGAAGAGGAGGGAGATTTGGGTAAGTTTCTTTTCACTGGAATGATCCTTGTCAAGTGTCAAACAGTTACTTCCTCACTCCAAGTGACACATTTTAATTCCCATATATTCAAATTAATAGTTAGGTGAGGATTCAAGATATAAAAGTAGATATTTTAACTAAAGAAATATAATTTGTGTTAGTACAAGTGTACAACAATAACAACAACCACCATATCTATAGTGCTGTAGTGGGTAGTTATATGAAAGCAAAATTTTCATTCCACTCCTTTAATATTTTAACTTCCATTTTGATGAAATTATTTAATTCAAATCAAATTTGGAACCGAATTTGACATTATAACTTATGTATCCTAATTTTAAAGTTATTTAGTTCTAAATAAATAATCTATACATAGTTAATGAACTTTTAAGACAAATACATAATTTAACTTGTGCGGTAGATGGAAAATGCTCCTCTCTTAATCGGGGATTAGGGGTTCGAACATGGATATGGAAAAAAATCTTTGGAGGAAGCGCTCCCCCGAATAGGCGCGATGCGGTGCGAATTATACGGATTAATTGGGCTCGAATGCGGATATCGAGCACCAATCAAAAAATCAAAGAACGTGAAAAATGAGGTAGGAGGTTCGATAGCTTTTGAAAAGTAGACTTTAAAAATAAAAATAAAAAAATTGACTTAAATAAATAAGATTAGGACCTAAAAATAATTAATTAAAAAAATTTAAAAAAATTTGAAAATTATTGTGAGGACTACAAAAGTCCCCAGGTTCGATAGCTTTTGAAAAGTAGACTTTAAAAACAAAAAACAAAAAAATTGACTTAAATAAATAAGATTAGGACATAAAAGTAATTAATTAAAAAGTTTTTAAAAAATTGGGAAATTATTATGAGGACTACAAAAGTCCTCACAATCCCTCTTATATTAAGTAGTAATGTGAATTTTAATATTTTAAAATATATGTTTTATCATATTAATATAAGAAAAAATGAATTTTATAGTCTATGATCTACGTTTTGGGTATACAACAGTGATAACATACCTAATATAACCCTACCAGATGGGGTCTGGTCGGCTCAAGGAGAGATGAAAAGGATGATAAGATAAACGAAACGAAAGAAATAATAAGGTAACACTAGAGATCTAAGAAGAAGCAAATGTGAAAAAAGTATTAATATATACGGTATGGAAAAGAAATTTGTGCGGCAACCTACAAACTCTCTAGCCTGACGCTCAATCTGCACACCTTCTATCAAGGGTCATATCTTCGGTAAGTTGAAGTTGCGTCATATCATGCCTAATCACTTCTTCGCACGACTTCTTCGGCCTACCTCTTCCATTTTTCAGGTCCACCACTGCCGAACTCTCACACCTCCTCACTAGAGTATCTATGCATCTCCTCTACACATGATCGAACCATCTCAACATTCCTTCCTGTATCTTGTCCACCATGGGAGTCACTTCCACCTTATCCCGAATCCGTGGAATAAAGGGAAGGCTTGACCACAATTTTCCAAGCGAGAGATAGAATCTCACTAATTGGAAGGAAAATGAGAGCTTTAATCCATTACGATTCGCTTCCTTGGTATAGAGACATCTTTGTCATAAAATAGAGAACTCCAAAGCCCTATTTTGCAGATCAAAGAGCGATGTAATTCCCATTCATCCGAAATAATCACTTCAGTCATAATCTTATTCCTCCTGGTATGCTCACTCATCTATTTCAGTATTTTCATTTCTGCTACCTTCATCTTCTGGACATGAGTTTTCTTAATTGGCCAACACTCTGCCCGATACAGTATAGTTGGTCTAACCTCCATTTCGTAGAACTTGCCCTTAAGTCCAAACAAAGACATTCTTATCACACAAAACGTGGAATGCGATCCTCCATTTCATCCATCCCGCTCCAATATATGTGACATCATTATCAATCTCCCTATTGCTTTGGATTACTGACCCAGGTACTTGAAACTTCCCCTCTTCCTCATTTGCTATATGAATCACGTCACTGAATTTACACTCTAAGTATTCTATCTTAGTCACCCCCCCCCCCCCCCCCCCCCCCCCCCCCCCCCCCCCCCCCCCCCCCAACTTGAAACCATTAAAGAATCTAGGATTTGTCTCTAAATCTCCAACTTCGCGTCTTGTCAATCGATCTATTATTTACAAATAACATGCACTATGGCACCTCCCCTTGAATGTGACATGTCAGTGCGTCCATCACCAAGGCAAACAGAAACGGGCTAAAAGCAGATTCCTAGTGCAGACCCATCATGACTGGGAAGTGTTCTGAGTCACCTCCCACTGTCTTTACCTAGTCGTGGCTCCATCATACATGTCTTTAATCACTCTAATGTATGCTACAAGAACACCTGTAGCTTCCAGACATCTCCATAAAACCTCGCTTGGGACTTTGTCGTATGTCTTTTTTAGGTCAACGAACATCATATGCAAGTCCCTCTTTCTCTTCGTATACTGCTTCACCAACCTCCTCACAAGGTGAATGACTTCCGTGGTTGAATCCGAATTGATTCTCCGAAATAGACACATTCCTCCTCATCCTTGCTTCCATCACTCTCACTCAAATATTGAGTTGATCAGTTAAATTTAAATTCAAAAACTAATCTTTCGATAAGTGAAGAATGTCACATAAATTGAGACAGGGAGTACATTTTAAGTTTCACTTGTGTTCATTTCCTCTTCGATTTGTACCCAAGCACGATTATCCTTAATAAAATAATTTATAATCACCGTCTCAAGATCCATTTTGAACAACTGAAAATATTATGAGAAAATGTTATATCACGGTCTAAAATTTTATAAGTTATTGCAAATAATAGATCGACATCTGATGTTTAGTCTGTAAAATGAGCAATATATGAGCAAACATTATATCCGAGGATAAGGTTCTCCAGAGCGGTAATTTCTGAAGGGCTACATTTTCACAGCACAAAATCTAAATTATAGCCTAAAAAGGAGACATTTGTTTAAATTAGTGTTCTTTACATTAATTGGTTGGATTTGGTCCTCATAAGTAGTGAAAATTATTACTCCATCCGTTTCAATTTATGTGAACTCATTTGACTGGACACGACATTTAAGAAAGAGGAAAGACTTTTAAAACTTGTAATTCAAAATAAGTCTTGAATATTTGTTTCCAAATTAGGAAATAGGTCATTCATTTTGACACGGACTAAAAAGAAAATAGGTTCACATAAATTGAAACAGAGAGAGTATGAAAATAAGATACATTACTTGCTATAGTTAAATCGCACTGATAATGTAAAAATTCTTTAACATAAGCTAAATCCTTTAAAAGTTTCCAACAGATATCGTGTCTCTGGTGAAATTAACAGGTGAAAATGTTCTGAGGCATAAATCAATAAATAAACGTTTGGAATATGTATGTATATAGCGAACAAACAATATTTTTTTTTACATGTTCAATATGATTGTGCAAACATGGACACAATGAATACATGGGAAATTTATTTGCAATAAAAATCTACAAGAAATGACACAATGTGGGAAATTTTCTTCTCTTTTTCCCCATAGCCCCCCTCAAACTTTTGATTTCTTGGAGGGCCTTTTCCTTTCTTGAGTTAAAAATCACAATTTTGTGTACATTTTACAGTGAAACATCAGAAGAATTGGAGAGTTCTGTCCATAAAAGAAGCCTTCGAGGTCGATCTAAGAACCTTGCTTGCCACGCAGGTTCCTCATTCTCTTGTTCAAAGCCACACTTCATGTACAACTTTCTTGCTGGCTCGTTGTCGATGGCAACATGGACATATAAATCACTTATTCCTGAAAAAGATCGCAAAAAAGAACGCCTTAGTAATGTAATGCGACAAAAAACATACCAGGTTCCTGTGAATCCAAAGGAAATGAAGAACCAATTAAGAAGAATAGGAGGTGTTTAGTAATTAAATGCATCTAAGAAATAAGAAATGGTGCTTGCAATAAAATATTGCACTGTCTCGAGACAGAACTGTTAGAAGCTCAAGAACCGGTAGAGGAAACCCTAGCCAATGATAGTGTGTATATACATAGATGTATATATAAGGTAACTCCGTTGCAGTGAGCTTGCTCACATTGCTTGTCTCAAGCCCGGATAAAGGAGGGTGGTTGCGGTAGGTTGACAACCAACATAAAACTTGTCAATTCAAGATGAATCCTCATATACATACCACATTTACCAGAAGGTGCAAGTAGCACACATTGAGGATAAAATGAGAGGAGGTCACTTGAGATAGTTTGGTCATGTCTTGCACAACCTACAGGTGCACCCATTAGGTGTGAAACTATAGTGAAGGAAGGCGTTAAAAGAGGACGGCATAGACCTAAAATCACATGGAAGGATGTTGTCCAGAAAAACCTACTATTTCATGAAATCAATGCAGACTTAACTAACATAAGGCACAATGGAGGAAAAAGAACATATAGGTGATATCCACTAGTTGGGAATAGGTTTTTGGTCTTATTAAAGACTTCTACTATTATTATTAAAATTTATAAATTTATTTACATACATTTGACTTAGTTACTTTTATATTTTTATTTGGTGTGATGATTACACGAGTTGACCTTAAATGGGATAGTGAGGATTCATATAGACAACTCCAACTTGTTAGGGACGGACGCGAAATTGTTGTTGTACACATATATAGTAAAGTGCAAACACATAATCATGGTAAAGCTGAGGGATATCTAAATCAGAGAAAATACCCATGTCTTTAGCAACCATTTTTGCTTTAGAAATAAGAGCGTAGCCGAGGCCATTTCTTTGCAATTCTCCAGCAACGCATACATTACTCAAATATCCCCTAGCAAAATCAGCTCCGATTCCCTGTTTGGATGCCAGTAGAATGATATAATTACTAATACAAAAAGCGTCCTTCTTGTTAGAAATGCAAGATTCAATAAACATTGCAAATGCAGACAATATCTATATCTTGTGAAGTTTCACATCAATGACAAATGCATTGGGAAAAAAAAGCGAATAATCGCATAATAAACTAGCAGGTGTCCTATGATACCTTTGGTTTCGCTCCTGTGATTTCATCAGGAAGCCTGATGCACTGGTTAATATCCAGTGTCCCGACGACAACCAGATCTGAGTTATCCTGAGAAAACTGCAAGTAATGGAAACTAAAAGAAATTAAATATTATTGCATAAAGTACAGTTGAAGTTGATTATTAATACAGATGCAAGCAATAATGTACATTAGATTTATTATACCTATGAATCCTTAGAAACATATACATTATTCACAGAATTCCAAAAGAGACAAAGATCGCAAGAAAAGTTACAGCATAACTTGCTGGTTAGATCATTCCGAAATCATGTACAAATAGAACGACAACAGAGGGAGAAAAAAAGATGACATCTATGCCAAGTGTCAACTTATCCAAAAAAAGAATAACTGAATCCGCGTCAGAATTGGGATGAATATAAACGTGTACATAGTATTTATTTTCTTCTTCCACACAACTTCAGACTTTCATTTGGTATTTTACTTTCATAGTTAGAAATCTTATCTTATACTCCTTACACTTCACCAAAAAAAACAAAAAAAAGAAGAAACTAACTATGCATTCTTTTGATTTCATGCAAATATCAGTTAACATCAGAAGCTTTAACAGGTTTTAAACCTTCTTAGAAAGCTTGCTAAATTGCTTATGCGCTTCTTACGATTTTTCCTGATGGCTAATACGTAGAGCCCTAAGGGTGTTGACGTTGTCACACCTTTGACTACTCAAATAGGTGCAATCAGTGTTTCATCTCCTCTACCTACTGGGCAGCAACAATAGCCTTTTTCAGGTACAAATAATCACGTGGTTATTGTCACTGCTAGTGTTCAGAAAATTGACGGTAAAGACAGGGAACTTCTTGATGCATTGGTGTGTTCTAACGTTGAACAGTTGAAGTCTCGTACTCCTATAACATTACTGAGCAGGTTAGTAAGTTACAAGGTGAGGACATCTTTGAGCAAGGAGAGGAGGAAGAAGCATTGAATCAATGTCTTGCAAATGCAGCTAGGCACAACGACATCTCCCCTAGGTCAGGAAGTAAGGAAAAAATTCACAGAAGAAAGAAGAGTTGGGATTGGTAAGAAAAAACTCACAGAAGAATGAAGAGTTGGGATTGGTAAGGTGAATGAGGACTTTCGTCCAAGGCACTTGCTAATGAGAGTCGCAAAGCAAAAGGTCACAATTTCAACAACTTCTACAAGATCCAATAAATCCTACAAGGTGTGATGAATTATCAAGTATTTTGAGGAGGAAGACAAGTAACAACTTTATCAAGTTAAAATAGTTGGGCCAACTAGCAACCTCAGCATAAAACTGTCCACTGGCGAAATCTGGAATTTCATCAAGGGAGTTCAAGATTTAATATATATCTACCTAAAGTAATTTTTGACCTATATATGTAGTATAATTTTTCGATGGAGGGTGTTCAACTGACCACCCTTCAGCCTATATGGCTCTGACACTGGACTCTGGACAATAACCGCCTTAAAGCTTCAAAAAAACATGTCTTTTTCTTTTTTATAAGAAAAGATTAGCCTCATCTAAGGGACTAAAAGAGAAACCAGCCAGAATAATCCATGTCCATTGCCAATCCTATAGTATCTCCAGTAAAGCTAAGGCCGATTGACTAGAAACACTAGTTGCATAAACAATCAAAGATACTTTCCTAAGGAAGGTTAAAACAAGATAAAGCGAAGAAACCAAAATATAAGGATGCTTACTTTACAAGAAGTACTCAAATCATATGCAACATTTGAGACTTTTGAAAATGGAAGGGTGGCATTGATGCAAGAAACTCTTCCAAAGCCGACTCTTTTCCCAGCAATACGTTCCGTCAGTGCTTCAAACTCGCGTTCAGTCAGGTACTTTGTATGATCCTAATAGAACTTGATAAGGAGGATATAACCATCAGTATATACTTTAACAGGATGCGAGAATATTAGCAAATTTAGGCATAACTTGAAATGATGAGGGGCCAGCTATCTTAGTTGCTGGAAAAACTAAATAGACTACAATTAACATTTTCGTAGAACAAAGATAACATTTTTCTTTAACCGGAACAGACATTGCCATAAAAATAAATGGAAAGGAAGGAAAACTAAGATTCCTTGGATAAAAGGGAAAAACCCATTAATCCTGGAAAGGTAAAGTTCACAGGCTCCTCACATTAATTACAATAACACAAGGATACACAAGCTCTCAGGCAAATTACAATAAAGATATTAACTTCAAAACGCCACCTTTCTTCTTTGATAGAGTAGAAAAAGAGAAACACCATAAATGGAACTAATAATGGCAATTGTTGAGTCAAAGAGAAGAGAATTCAATAATCTTGTGCAGCTAATTCTTGGAAAGACAAATTCACAAAATATTAACAGTAAAGATATTAACTTTAAAAATCCACTTTTTTTCTTTGATAAAGTAGAAAAGAGAAACACCATAAACTGGACTAGGAATGGACATTGTTGAGTCAAAAAGAATCCACAATGAAATTCAACACCATTAAAATGCCAAATATTACCAATAAAGATATTAAACTTTAAAAAATCCAACCTTTTTTTCTTTGATAAAGTAGAAAAAGAGAAACACCACAAACTGAACTAGGAATGACATTTGTGCAGCTAAATCCACAAACTCTTACATCAATTACAATGATATTCAACACAATTAAGCAAAGTTAAAATTAAAAGGTTGATTCTTTATATTCTTGGAGAGACAAATTCACAATCTCACACATAAAGAAACTAACAATAAACATACCAACTTGTGCAGCTAAATCAACAATATCTTTACATCAATTACAATGAAATTCAACACTACATTAACAATAACTAATTTAAAAAAAAAAAAAACAATAAAGATGTTAACTTTACAACAGCAACGTACCTAGTGAAATCCCACAAATGTATAAAGATGTTAACTTTAAAGTGCAATAACCTTTTGCAGCTTAATAAACAAATTCAATTAAACTCAAATTCAACACTAAATTAACAATAACTAATCAAATTTAGCTAGGAAGAGGCAAAAAAAGATACTAAAATTAAAGAAACAACATAAACTGAGCTAAGAATGGCAATTCTTGAGTAAAGATTTTTTTAAAAAAAATTAAAAAAAAAAAAAACCAATAATCTTGTTCAGCTAATTCCACATATTCTTACATCAATCACAATGAAACTCAACACTACATTAACAAAAAGTAAATAAATTTAGCTAGGGAGAGAAAAAAAAAGATACTAACAATAAAGAAACAACATAAACTGAGCTAGGAATGGCCATTCTTGAATAATAATAAAAAATTAAAAAAAATAAAAACCAATAATCTTATGCAGCTAAATCCACATATTCTTACATCAATTACAATGAAACAACACTATATTAACAATAACTAATTAAATTTAGCTAGGAAGAGGCAAAAAATATACTAACAATAAAGAAACAGCATAAACTGAGCTAGGAATGGCCAAAAAAAAAAACCACATATTTTTACATCAA
Organism: Lycium ferocissimum; assembly: GCF_029784015.1. Taxonomy (NCBI): domain Eukaryota; kingdom Viridiplantae; phylum Streptophyta; class Magnoliopsida; order Solanales; family Solanaceae; genus Lycium; species Lycium ferocissimum. The sequence continues at coordinate 164,589 of NW_026713343.1, read as the reverse complement.
TTAAACTCAAATTCAAAACTATATTAACAATAACTAATTAAATTTAGCTAAGTAAAAAAATAAATTGTGGAGCAAGAGCAATAAACTCACTTGTGTGTTAAGGGTATCATGATGAAAAGCATAAAAAGTTCTAACACGTAGAGAAGAAGCAGCCCATAATTCATTTTCAGATTTAGCTTCATATACACTCAAACATGATTTATCAATCAAGATTGGTTGTGGGGTTGTTGAAAAAGTTTCTTTAAGTTGAGATGAACAAAAAATAGTGGAACCAAAATGTGTACTACTGTAATTATTGCAATTATAGCCATTTTTGGAGTTGGATATTTTGGGACTAATGTAAAGAGAAGAAGTTTTTGGTGTGTATGAAAATGGTGAGATGAGGATTGCCATTTTTTCTTTTTTGGTTTGATTTGTTATGGTCCAAGCTTTTTCTAGTTGTTTGATTTTTTCTTTTCCTTTTTCTTTTTTAGTTTCTTGATGGTTGGACTATGTTATGATTCAAAAGAGATTCTTACTTGTAACACTTGTTATACCATATTAGTTTGTCCAAAAAAAAAAAAAAAAAATTATATTTAGAAATAATTTAAGGTTATCAAATGATTTATGATCACATAAATATTTAAGGTTTATTTTGAATCACATATTTAAAAAAAATATGTTAAATTAAGATAATCTTTTTAGAACAGAAGGAGTAGTATTTTTTCCCCTCCTAATTTTTCTTAAAGAAGAAGTAAATAATTACATACAAAAATTAGAAGTGCAAAAGACGGGTTCTAAGTGGAGGAGTAGAAGGCACGTCCCCTTCAATCAACTTGCATGTGGTAAAGGTTGACCCCTAATTTAAGTGCTGATAAAATTATTATTTTCTTTATTATAATTATGTACTTATAATGTATCAAATAAAAAAAATATTTTTTTAAAATATTTCAATAAGGCTTTTATGAGTCAATTTGGACTACATATCAGTCCAATTTAGGTTGCATGTCAGGCCAACTTTTAGATGAATTGGATTGAAATGGGCAAGTCATTGACCGGCACAAACTTAAACGGGTTGTACAAATTATATTTTTATGGGCTAATTCTATTACCCCTACATCAACACTAGTTCCGCAATTGCTATCTTGATTGTCGCCATAGGGATGCGGGTTATTTTTTTGATTGAGCGGAATTTGAACTCGAAACCGATGGATTTTTAGGCGAAGGGCAAAAATTAAAGACTTTGAAGGACATTCCGTGCAAAAAAAATGTAGAGATCCCCATATCCAAAGGTCACTGGGATGGTAAACTCTTGCTATGTTGTCGATAGATGCACTACTTTAGAATCATTTTTCCTTAGTTTTTTTTTTTTAATACTAGACTTTGTAATTTTAGCCTTTTTTTTCCTTTTAGTTCTAATTATGTCCGTGCGATGCACGGGACCCAACATAATTAATTTGGTTACTCACTATAGGAATTAATAGTTAGATTTTGAATCAACTTATTGGTCTTATGGTATATCTCAGTATCGAGGATGAGACAAAAGAACTGTATTTGTTTATAAACTCTCCTGGGGGCTGGATATATGCAATTTGTGTGACCAGATGTCCATATAGTATGCATGGGATTAGCCGCTTCAATGGGATCTTTTATCCTGGTCGGAGGAGAAATTACCAAACGTCTAGCATTCCCTCACGCTTGGCGCCAATGAGGTTTTTATTTGAGAGAAAAAAGAAGACTATGCCTTTGCCATATGAATACTAAGTAATAATAGCATGACACTTCGAATTCAATATGAGAAATTTTTGTATTTTTTTTTTCCTTTCAAAACATTAGATTCTATATCGAGAGAGTAGTATGAGATAAGGGGTATTTCCGATTTGCTCTTATCTATTGGGAGTTCAGTTCAGCGACACAAACTTTTTTGTTTTCATGCCGGAGAGTTCTTGACAATATTTATGTTATGAAAGAGTATGAAAAAAGAAGAAGATTTTTTTCCTTATTTGATCGGATTAAAGAGAAACTTTGGGATTGCTGAATCATAGAAAAGGAAAAAAAAACATATTTATGGTTTGTATATTTTGGAAAGAATACCGTGATTCTCCTTAGTGACTCTCCATATTTTGTTTCTTTTCCTCTTATTTTTCCCCTTAATTTCTCAATTTATTATTAAAATTTGTCTTATTTTGGTTATGTCCGCTTTTTTATATTTAGTAAGTTGACAATTCAAATATCCTACATGTCAAGTTTATAATCACAAGATTCAAAGGATAGTTTATTATATTATACACATTTTTAATTTAGAACTGCAAGATTCAAAAGTCTATTTTTATTTCTTAAACTCTGCGTCTAGTCAAAGTTAGACACTTAAACTGAGACAGAGGGAGTATAAGCCAAATGAAGGAAAAGAAAAGGACAATTGAGACACTGCGGACACGTGGGGACCTAAAAAAGTAAACACACAAGAGATGGAATTAATCTTAAACTTCCGAAATGTACACATGTTAGTCCCTGCTTAGAGTACAATTTGATGTGATTTCTATATAGAGTAATAAAACAAAGTGTAGAAGTAAAGAAATATGATAACGTAAAAGTGGAATACACGTGTACATGTGGCAAACCAAGTAGTAGTACTTGTTAAATGAAGTGGACCCTCAACTGGAAAAAAAAGGAAAGAAACCAAATACAATTGAAAGAAGTCCAAATTTAGTGTACAACTCAGAAAGCTTTTGGTACAATATTCAAAAGTCTATTCTTATGTCTTAAACTCCGTGTCTAGTCAAAGTTAGACACTTAAACTTAGACAGATGGAGTATATGCCAAATGAAGGAAATGAAAGGACAATTGAGACACTGCGGAAACGTGGGGACCTAAAAAGTAAACACACAAGAGGTGAAATTAATGTTAAACTTCAGAAATATATATATGTTAGTCCCTGTTTAGAGTACAATTTCATGTGCTTTCTATATAGAGTAATAAAATAAAGTGTAGAAGTAAAGAAATATGATAACGTAAAATTGGATTACACGTGTACAAGTGGCAAACTAAGTAGTAGTGCTTGTTAAATGAAGTGGACCCACAACTGGAAAAAAAAAAACCAAATATAATTGAAATAAGTCCAAATTTAATGTACAACTCAGAAAGCTTTTGGTACAATTTGCTATTGCTGTGTTAGTCCCTCTTGGACATTTATATATATTAGAAAATGTTTGATGACTAAGGAGTTTGTAACCTCAACATACTTTCTTCTTACCTGCATAGCCCATTGCTATTTTAAACAGCACTTCATCATTTCCTTTTGGGAAAAGGGTCAAAAATACCCCTCTACTTTAGAAAAAGGGCTAAAAATATCCTTTGAACTTATTTTGGGTCAAAAATACCCCTCCCATCCTTAAAGTTTTCAAATATACCCCTGTCTTGACGGAAATTATCCCCCAAAATAACCCGAAAATATTTTTTAAATCCGCTCCATCATTTAAACCGGACTCAACATAAAATGGGAAAAAATAATTAATTGTTCCTTGAATTTCTAAAAAGATAAATAATTTGAGACAACTATTTTTAATAATCACGACAAATATTTGAGACGGATGGAATACTAAAGAGTATAAAAAAGGAAAGGGAAAAGGGTCAAAAATATTTTTTAAATCCGCTCCATCATTTAAACCGGACTCAACTAAATAAAAACCCATAAGATCCCCTTATTCCCCCAATACGTAGGTTTGAGGTAATTGGGGGAATAAGGGATCTTATGGGTTATTATTTAGTTGGGTGTGGTTTAAATGATGGAGTGGGTTTAAAAAATAATTTCAGATCATTTTGGAAGATAATTTCCGTCAAGACAGGGGTATATTTGAAAACTTTATAGATGAGAGGGGTATTTTTGACCTAAAATAAGTTCGGAGGATATTTTTAGCCTTTTTTCAAAAGTAGAGGGGTATTTTTGACCCTTTTCCCTTTCCTTTTTTATACTCTTTAGTATTCCATCCGTCTCAAATATTTGTCGTGATTATTAAAAATAGTTGTCTCAAATTATTTATCTTTTTAGAAATTCAAGGAACAATTAATTATTTTTTCCCATTTTATACTTAGCAGAATTTTGTCATTAATGGAGACTACACATAAATAGAGTAAACATTTAATAGATAGAGATTATGACTTAGACATAAATAAGGATGAAGTTAGTCAAATCCCCCTCCTAATTAATATTTCTTAAAGAATGTATCAAACAAAAAGGCGACAAATAATTCGAGACAGAAGGAGTAGTTATTTGAACAATCTCAGAAAATCTTCTAAACACAAAACCAAGAACTAATTGGGCTCTTTCTTATTTTAGTATTATATGGCTTTGAAACCCAGCCCCATTGGTTCAAGTAATTGCACGGTTTTCTTCAAATGGACTGGCCTTTAATTTTTGTCTTCAAATGGGCTGGTCTTTAATTTTGCTCCTTCAAAATCCAACTTATGTCTGTAGGGCATAAGTTTTCTAAAGAGGCTAGCATAACTTGTGGATATTATAATACATAAGTTATATTTCTATACGCATAAGTTCGATTTTGAAGGGAAAAATTAAAGATCAGCCATTTGATGGACAAAATTTAAAGACCAGCACAGAATAGGACCAAAAGTGCAAATGACCTCTGTTAGCTTGACGCTGGCGCTGAATGTTGGAAAACGGCCCAATTTCCCAAAACCAAAGCTTTTGTTGACTTCATTGATTGAGATATAGTTTTCACTATTAGAAGTGCAAAAATTACTAATATAAGGGAGAATACCAATTTTTTATAGTCGTCACATGAATTTTTTGTCTCTTTTTATCCCTAATTAAAGTTTTTATTACTTTGCGAACTTGTACAAATTTTGGTAAATTTTGAGAACTTTAAGGCCTTTTTTTATGCCACTAGGAGCCTGTTTGGATGTGATTAAAAAAAGCAGCTTATAAGCTGGAAACAGCTTATAAGCCAAAAAAAAAAAAAGTTGGGGTAGCCCAACTTATGTTTTTTGACTTATAAGCTGTTTTAGATAAGCTAAGACAAACGGCCCAATTAATTTTTTGGGCTTATTTTAAGACAAATGCTTTTTGTTCTACCCAAACAATCAAAAAAATCGAAAACAAACATAAGCAACTTATAAGCCAATCCAAACGGGCTCTAAAGATGCTGATGTAATGGAAAAGATTTGTGGTCCCACAAAACATGCTTATACATATTTGAGTCTTTTATGAGAAATATATTAAATTTGTTTAAAATTATATATTTCCTTAAGAATTTATTATAGGCACTTAAAGAATATAATTATCATGTCAATCAAATTCTATAATATAGGCTTAATTATTGAATTAAAATATTATTTTTATAATACTATTTATTATTTGTTGATGTTAATTACCAATTATCATTTGCTATTTAAAAATCTCTTCGTTCGGTTACAGATAAAGTTTTTTATTTTATCCTGTAATTTTGTGTCGTACATGCTGATAAAAATAAGTAATTAACAAAGATTTTACTTAAGGTAAGATTAGGTTTAAAATCAAAAGAGTAAATACAAATAGATTATCATTGTTAAATATACTTAAAAATGAATCGAAATTGTAAATTATAGTCCGAAGTACGTTAGTTAATTATGCAAATTTTACGTGTGCACGCTTTCAACATCAAACATAACTAATAAATTACTATATTAAAAGAGGAACTATAAAATATTATAGTTATAAAAACACTGTAGTTAAAGAAACCAAACAGTAATAATACTAAACAATTGCAAAAAGTGGAGTATATTTTTTACCCTTTTAATATTAAAATATTTTGCAAAATACTGTATAATACACAAAATAGTTAAATTCAACATGAAAAAGTTATTACAGTGTGAATTTCATAAAATGATTTATTAAATTAAGAAAAAGAAAAAGAAGTTATTTTTTAACTTGCATCTTTTGGAAGGAAAATGAAAGCTTAAAGTAAGAACAATTTAATTTTATGGACTTTTCAATAATTTTTTTCGTGTGTTTAATTTGAGAAAACATCTAAAAAATATCTTGTAATATCAAGGGTCTTAATTATTTATATTTATTTATAAGTTAGCTCTATTGATTCATCATACAACAATATTTTTTTGCAGTAAATATTTTTGACATTAATTGAATATTGTAATATTTTTTGGTAAAAAAATAAGTAAGTTTAATTCAAAAAACAAATGAAATTAATTTAACATATGAAAAGTCGAATTTGGATCATCAGAGATTTTAGTCTAAACTCACCCTCCGTGGACGAACCTTGCTGATATTTAGGTAAATAGAAATTAGAAATTTGATTATTTTTTTAAATCTAATATATAAACCAAGAAAAATGTTTTCCCTTAACTTTCGGATAGAAGTCTATTGAAAGTATCAAATTAATATTAGAAAAACAAAGGAACAATAGCAGGAAAAAATTACAAAATATCTACAAATTAAATTTTGTAAGATCGGTTTGGGCCCGGGCTTATCACGGGCCAAATGACACTAGTTATATAAGCAGTTTGAGATTATAGAACTAACTGGTTCATGAAATAAAGGAAAATATTGACTTGCTGGGATAAATTTGAGATTGTTTAGTTTTGTGTTCGATTTTTATTTCAATATAAGCAATCCCAAAATTAAGTATGCTATAAGTTTGATATTATTTCTACGCTTATTTTTATAACATATTTTCAAACCGCTTTGTTATGCATTACTTGAGCCGAGGGTCTTTCGGAAACAATCTCGCTAGGGATAACGTATGCGTATACTCTACCCTTCCTAGACCCTGCCTATGAAAATATACTGGGTATGTTGTTGTTTTTATACCATATTTAATGTGAGAACAAATCTCGGGATAACTAATACTCTTGGATAAACCAATCAAATTATGAAAGTGTTCTTCTCCTAATCTCTTTTCCCAAAGTATCTAGTATTATAAAAGCAAGCACATATTTTATATTATACTCAGGATATCCTCTTTAATCTAATGGTTAATGAACAAACATCTATAAAGGAAAAAGTATATTTATTAAATAATTTCATTATGTTTTAAGTTGAATATTATGATTTCCATACTACTCCATATAATTTTGAAATGAGCTAAGTATTTACAAATCAAACAACCCTTAAAGCCTGTCTGGAAAGCCACCTGGTAATTGGACTTGGTGTAATTACTACCCTAGTAATTACACAGCCTAGTAATTATACAGTATTGTAATTACAACGACGTGTTTGTTTGTCATAATGTAATTACAGTATAATTACAAGCGTGCTATTTGGTTGCATAAGTGTAATTACACAGTTAGTTTAATTTAAAAATAAAATGTAATTATAAAATTTTTAAATTAGTATTTAAAAAATATGTGCCTTTATAAATGATATTAAATTAGTTATTTAATAATACATTGTTTCTTGAAAGTATGTTAATTAATAATCATATATTTGTAACTAATATTGTAAAAAATAATTGATATATAATATCAAAATTATAATATTTTAATTTTAATTGATTATAAAACTTAAAAGCATACCTTTTTGTGAGAACATCATGGGATTGGATGTTTGACAAAAAAAGAATATTTATAAATATAATGCCATAACACTATTCAAATGTTTGTCAACAATTCTATCAACTGTAAGTGAAAAATAAACAACATGCAATGTAAAATAACAAGTCAATAGTACTAAAGCAAATATTTTTAAAATCGAAAATATAACCTAAATTCAAAATCCAAAAGATTTTTTTTTAACATAATACTCTTATGTCAAATTCCAACATTACATAAGTAAGTTTCAACGTAACATAAGTAAATACTTCTATGATTCAAAAGAAAGGAAAAATACATAGTATGTCTATAACCTCATTCACAACGAAATTCTACTTTAATAATGTCACTTATTATATGCCAAATTTGTTAATGACTCATTCTTTATAATATTAAGAGATATAGTTTAAAAAATTATAATATTAACAGGGTTATACTAAATGAATAAAATAAAAAATTAAAAAAATACGAGCAATTACATGGAACCACAACAAGTAAAGGTTGGGAATGAGAAGAAAGGAAATGAAATATAAACTCTATAAAAAGAAAAAATATATTTTAAAAAATACAAATAATTAAATAGTAAAAATAAAAAAGAAATTAAATAATAGAAGTAAAAAAGAAATTACAAAAGAAAAGAAATTAAAATAAAATAAAAAAGAAATTAAATAATAGAAATAAAAAATAAATAAAAAAGAAAAGAAATTAAAATAAAATTACAAAGAAATAAACTAAAAGATAACTCTGTAATTAAGGGGTGTAATTACACCCAATTCTCAGCCCCCCTTGAGAATTGGTGAGTGTAATTACACCCTCTCAATTACACCCAATTTTCACCTAACTGTGTAATTACCTGATCAAACAAACATGTCAAACTGTGTAATTACATAAAATTACACCCAATTCCAATTACCTGGGTGGCTTTCCAAACAGGCCCTTAATGTTTAAAATAAGAAATATTCAATTAATACATCTATAGAGTCTGATCAAAGTTTTTATGTTTTTTTCTTTTTTTTTGTAGGTTAGTTCGTGTAGTGTTGGACTAATCTAGTGTCAGGCTAATAATACCCCCAGTGGAATAATTGCTTTCTTCTTCAATTTTCCAAGTTCCAACTTAACTTTTAATCTACAAAAAAAAATGTCAGGTTATAAACTGTATCTACATGTTTCCCCATGTAAAACTCTGAAAAAGAAATAACAACACATGCTTTTTTTGAGGATTGAAAACTCACTAACACTCTTATCTCTGATCTATAAATAAATATTAAAATCATACTGCTTCTTAGCAAAAAAAAATCAGCTTTTATACTTGTAAAGCTGCTTTATGTTTTACTTGCCCCTGATTTATCACAAAATCTTCTTTGGCAGTGTAGACTCATTCATTCCTTGGATATTGTGTTGTTAATGGTGGAAAAGAGAAGGAAAAAAAAAGGATATATAAAAGCTAGCTTAGCTAACCAGTGTGTCTTTATTTATATTTCTTAGAGAAAATTATCAAATGTATTTGATTGGATATCAGGTATTTTCTATATTTAAGATTATTCAACTTTCTTTTTTCCTTGTTTCACCTAATAACCATTTTATTTTTTTCAATTTTACCCCAAAATTATTAGAAATATTTTAAAATTAACATTCGTTATACCTTCCGACCTTTGATCTCGAGTCATTGAGTCTGTTTGGATGGGCTTATGCCTATAAGCTGTTCATTTTTTTGCACGGAGTGCCCTTCTTTTGGGCTGGTCTTTATATTTTGCCCCTCATTTATGTCTTCTTTAATTTTTGCCCTTGCCGCCTGTTTAATGAAAGTTTTTTGACGAAATTACCCTTACCCCATTAAAACTCTTTCTATTTCGTCATTTGCTCTTTTCTTTTCTTTTTTTTTGCTTCTTTCCTCCTCTTTTTTGTGTCTATCTCATCTGTTCTAAAACTTAGGTACGAATTTAGATCTTTTACTCGTTTCAATATTTGTTTTTATGTTAAATTGTTGTTTGTTGAATTGATATCTTTGTCTTCGTCATTTTTTATATTTAATTGATCCTTTTTTATTTAAAATTATAGTGTTTTGTTATAGTGTCTCTACGATTTTTTCAACTTTAGTTTCGTTCCCATGTATATATTTTGATTTTTTGAATATCGTATTATGAATGTCGTAATATATTTTAGCCGATTTTGATATGCGTTTTGGTTTTCTCTTTGTTGAATCTTTTGAAGTTTTGCCCGTGAACCTTTTTATGTTGTTACCGTCGTTTTTGTTTAATAATCGATTTTTTGAAGAATGTTTTTGTCCGAGGCAACATATGCCGTCCGGCAGAGTTTATGATTTTTGAAACTAAAGTTATGCCTTCTGCCCGATAAAGTTATGCTTGTTCGACATAACTTCATGAATTAAGTTAATTTATGTGTGTCTTGATTTTTGGTATTGTCTTGTTAATAATTTTGATTTTTATGCAATCTTATGTGTTATTGGTGTTGTTTTGTTAATAATATTTTGTTTTGGTTATGAAAATGAAAGTTTGCCTCTCACGATACTTTGTAATTTTGTAAAGTCAACTTCGCGCCCTCCTATAGACTTGTCTAATTCTTAACACTTGTGTATTTTTTTATTTTGCTTATGAAAATGAAAGCTTGCCTCTAACAAAGATACTTTGTTCTTTTTCAGTAAAGTGAACTTCTCCTCCTCCGATACTTTTCTAGTTCTTAACACTTGCGTAAATTTTTGTTTTGCTCATAAAAATGAAAGTTTGCCTCTAACAAAGATACTTTGTTCTTTTCTAATGTAAACTTCATCCTCCGATACTTGTCTAATTCAACACTTGTGTATTTTTTTTTATTTTACTTATGAAAATGAAAGTTGCCTCTAACAGCATACTTTGTTCTTTTGTAAAGTAAACTTCTACCTCGTCCGGCATATTTTTCTAGTTCTTAACACTTGCGTAAATTTTTGTTTTGCTCATAAAAATGAACGTTTGCCTCTAACAAAGATACTTTGTTCTTTTCTAATGTAAACTTCTCTCGCCTCCTCCGCATACTTGTCTAATTCTTAACACTTGTGTATTTTTTTTTATTTTACTTATGAAAATGAAAGTTGCCTCTAACAAGATACTTTGTTCTTTTGTAAAGAAACTTCGCCTCCTCCGATACTTTTCTAGTTCTTAACACTTGCGTAAATTTTTGTTTTGCTCATAAAAATGAAAGTTTGCCTCTAACAAAGATACTTTGTTCTTTTCTAATGTAAACTTCGCCTCCTCCGATACTTGTCTAATTCTTAACACTTGTGTATTTTTTTTATTTTACTTATGAAAATGAAAGTTGCCTCTAACAAAGATACTTTTTCTTTTGTAAAGTAAACTTTTGCCTCCTCCGATACTTGTTCGTAACTTTGCCTCGATTATTTTTTGTCGACCGAAGTTACTATAATTTCAAGTCTAAGTCATCGAGCATTGTATACTAATCAAATGGAACGTATAAACTAATCAAAATCGTAACAAAGCAATAAATTTGATCAATTCTATGTTGTTGAGTAAAATTATGATTCGCAATGTGAATCTCAACCGCATATCGCTGTTTAGTTCATAGAAGATGATTTGTTGTTATTTTCAAATATTAACAAATCTAAACTTAATAAAGCATCAAATTAAGTTGAATTACATTCAATTGAAACGCTATATATTATGTATTTTATCTTTTTCGATGTTGTAGCAAAGAAAATCAACGGAGATTTCTCCGTGAAATGTCGGAACGACGAACGATCGAAAGGTTTGTTGTTGAAATGATGGATAGGTTTAATTGGATGTTTGGGGTTCGTTACGTACTTTCGTATTTTTATATGTTATGGGTAGGGGTAGTAAAGTCTTTTTCTTATTATCTTTTAGCTTAAAAGGGCAAATATTAAAGACCACGCATTACGGGGGCAAAATTAAAGACCAGCGCATTTGAAGGGCATTCGCGCCAATTGCCCTAAGCTGTTTGCAGCTTATAAGCTAAAAAAAATAAGTTGGGGTAGTCTAACTTATTTTTTTTGACTTATAAGCTATTTTCACTTTTGTATCGCTTTTATAAATGTTCAAACGCCCAATTATTTTTTTTGAGCTTATTTTAAGATAAAACGATTTTAAATGGCCAAATAAACACTCAAAATAAAATAAATTTATAAAGAACTTATAAGCCAATCCAAACGGGCTCATTATCAAATCGTTTGTTTTTCTTTCCTTTTTTTTATTTTTACAGTTACATTGGACCATTTTAAAGTACAGAGAGAAGAAGAAGTATTTATGTTTGTGTAGTCATTTTCAGTAGCTCTTTGACTAGTAAATTTATTCTTGTATGTCACAATAGTCATCATCATGATAGTCTCTTCATTTATGAATTACAGAAATCACATTCAAAGTCGTTATAGCACTTATCATATTCAATCGATGTCCAAGTGGTGGACAAAAGAAGAAAAAATCATCAAGGAAACATTTTCTCGAATTTATAGAAAATTGAGCAAAAACCTTATATACTAAATTAGGTAATGCGTAACTTTAATGAACATGTTTCTTATACAATAATAGTTGATGAGGTGATTGATCCATTTTCATATTTTAAAATTACTGAATTGATCAATTTAACAAATGATCAGGCAAGCTGGAATCGACAATAAAAATCTTCACAAACCATGTCGCTCTATACTCCTTTTTTTGTCAATGTATCACCTAGTCCTAACATGTCACATTTTGTCTTTACATATAAGTCGCTTGTTAATTTACCAGTGTATCACAATGACTTTACTTCTGACACATGAAATTCATTGTCTCAATAGTTTGACAAAATTTAAAATTGGGCAACTTTCATAACATAAACCACGTGATTTATGTAAGGTAGTGCACTACTTTAAAGAGCTTTTAACAATCCGTAACTATATTTTATGTATTTATATTTCGTAGCTAATTTAGGGCAATTCGTTATTAATGGCGGATTCAGAATTTTCACTCACGGGGTTCGAAAAAAACAACAAAAGCTAAATATAAAAAATAATGTTATCAATGGGAATTGAACCTAGGACACATGACAATTTTGAACACCCTGGACCGCTGGAGCTAACCTTTTGCACTTATTCAGAGTATTCAAAAGTTAATATATGTACATAAACACATAAAATTTATCCTATATATAGACTGTAATTTTTTTGCCAAGATTATTCGGGTGAGCACCCTCAGCATGCTATAAATCCGCCTATGTTCTTTATATTTGAGTGTATTTGAATACACTGTTAAGTTTTATCCAATTTTATTAGATGTCGCGTGTATTTGAATACATGCAACCTTAATTTCTTTGAATACATGTGTATTCAAAATGATTGTATTCCAGTTTATTTAAATACACGAAGGAGCTGTGTATTCCAGTGTATAAATATTCATATATCATTTTGTTTGGCAAAGATTTGAATGTATTCAAGCTCCGATCAGTAAGGTCGTCGCCAGACGTCACAAGGGTTGAATGTATTCGATTGTATTTGAGCTATCGCCGACTAGTATTTCACAGTTATAGAGTGTATTCGGGTGTATCAAACAGTGACGGGTAAATTTGTATACAAACAAGAAAATTTCAGATACAAAACTTCAGATACATTGTATTTACTCGGAAAAATTGTATACAGATCATTCAAACAACACATACAGTCAAATACATCTAGTTTGCCCAAAAATACAATCAGTCAAATACATTAAACTTATATTTACACTCAAAAAATGACGAATACACTCATATCTGAGATACAAGAAGGAGAAGAAGCCATGAAATACACTTAAATATACTCAGATCTGAAATATAAGAAGGAGAATGACGAGCAGGTGTATTTGCTCAAAAACAAAAACAAGCCTCAGATCCAATCCTTCGAATATTTGCTCACCGGTGGAAGAATTTCCGCCGGTGACTTGGCTTTGGCGGTGGCGGATCTCATCGCTGTCGCTTTACGGTTCTCATCTTCGGGATCTGCTTCTTCTTCGTCTTCTTCATGTACTGTTTCTTCTTTTACGATATCGTTTTCATAATCTTCTTGTTCAACATCAGGTTCTTGTTTAATGTCTTGGTTTTTCAACTTGTTGTTGTGTGGATTATGAAGCTCTCATTTTTTGCTTCTTAGCCATGGTGATTATCGAGGTAGAGAGGAGAGAAAGTGGAAATTAGGGTTTTCTGATTTGGGGGCTAAGGTTTCGATAGAGGTAGAGAGAGAAGATGATAAAGAGGAGTATGAAGCTGAAGAGAGAGGGAAAGGAGAGAGATAGAGAGAGAGAGAGAGAGAGAGGAGTGAGGGAGAAGCTTGATACAGTAGAATAACTATATGTATTTGGTATAGCTACGATATGTAAATTAGAAAATCATTATAGCTACAAAATATAAATAAATTAAATAGTAGTTATTAGCAATAAATACTTCTTAGAGGTAGCTATGACAAATAAATTTTTCTTTAAAATTTTCATGCTTATGCTAGAGCATCGTTAGGGTTAAAGGTTAATCGCTCTTTAGATGATCTCTTATTTCCATTTGTTATACTAATCATTAAACGGTAAAAGTTTATCCACGCCTAGTATTTACACTAAGTCAATATGCTTCATCAAAATTAAGTAATAAATAAAATAAAAATACACATTAATTAACCATTTTTCAAATAGAGTATATTCTAGGCAAAATACACAAATTGGCACCTAAAGTATCACCAAAAAGTCACTTTCACACCTTAATTATTAAGGCGACCTATTACACACCTAATATATGAAAAAGTGATATTATTTACCCCCTGCAAACTGATGACCAGTTGCACAATGGGAAGTGTAATACACTCTCTCACCACATTAGCCCCACGCCAACGCCACCTTGGAAATTTCCTAAATTTTAATTTTATATTCATTTCCTTTTCTTTATTCATTTGATTTTCTTTTTATTAATTATATTTACACGAATTAATCCCTAATTAACCATTAAAATCCTCCAATAATTATATCTTCTTCATCACCACCATCCCATGTCACCGGAACCACCAATCCGCCACCACCATCGCCACTAGTTTCACCACCACCAACCCTCCAATAATTGTGGACAAATGAATTTGAACGGAGGGAGTATTAGTAATTAATTTTACTACTACTGCTGCTATTGCATCAGCAGTAGTAGTAATTAGTAATTTTTAATATTTATCTTATCTTCATCTTCTTCCTCTCTACTCTCCACCAGCGCCGCCCCCCCCCCCCCCCCCCCCCCCCCCCCTTTTTTTTTAAATTAAAATCTATTTTTTTAATTATTAAACAACCCCACCAAATCAACCCGGATCTGATCGGTGAAGAAATGAAGGAAACAACAAACAAATAGCTATAACGTACAGCTCAGATGAACTGTTTTATTTTTCTCTTTCTTTTTTGTTTGGGAAAAATGTATTGTAGAGAGAGAAAATGAAGGAGGTGGCGGGAAGGTGGAGGAGAAGGGGTAGGGGTTGGGGGTGGTGGTTGAATAAAAAAGAAGAAGGGGGAGGGGTTGAAAATTATTTTTTTATTAAAATTTAAAAAAAAATTATTTTAATTTTGACCTCATCCTCCTATTATTTAAATATAATTTTTTTTTTAATGCCGCATTAGCTTTTAGGGGCTAAATAAAATCACTTTTAAGTAGTTAAAGGGGGAAATAGATCACCGGTATAGTCTACTAGTTCAAAACTGTAACGCATGTGACTACTTGAACAATGCACATACAACAAACTTCACATAAGGACAGAATCATATTTATGAGAACTCAACTTGGAATTACTTGTAAAATATTGCACATGCATGCATGAAGAATGAATTTTCTTAGACAATTCAAAGGAGTTTGCGTAGAAAAGATGGTCAACAGTAGCATTAATTAGTAGTACTCCATGCACACTTTTACTATTATGAGATACTGCTCGAACCTATAGTATTCTAATTCATAGATCCTATCATGGATCTTCTCATAAATGAATTTAAATAAAAAAGTGATTCTTTATACTCCTTGTATTTCCATTTATATCAATTTATTACTATTTGAAAATTCTACGAGGTGATTTCTTGATTAAGTTTTCCTTACAATTTTTCTAAATTATTTAAATTATAAATTATAAATTATCATAATTTATAGTACTTTTTATGTAGTTTCTAAATATATAAATTTTAATTTTTTTATAAACTTGCAAAATCTATATCAAAATTTATGATCAAAGTTATAAAGTTTAACCCTCGTACTTCCAAAAGGTTCACATAATTTGAAACAAGGAGTATTTGGTAAGTTCAAAATCGTAGTCTCTGAGATTTACTAATGAGCAGTTTTCTTTCCCGTTAAAATATTTAACAAACTCTTAGATATGATGGAAATAGTGAAAAAAATATTAGTGGGAACTCGCATATGAAGTTGTTATTTTTGCAATGTTTTCTATTTTTGTCTATTTTTCTACGGTATGATGCAAATTCTGATATTTTTGGCGTCTTGAGTTTTTTCGTATTGCGTTTCTAGGATTTGATAAAGCTCTGCGGATCGTATGTTTCCGCGGTTAAATCTTTTTTACAGATAAGAATATATTTGCACTTTTAGTGAACTTAAAAGATTAAAATTCTTCATAAATATATTTAAGGGACTACTTGAAACGGGAGAAATGATTACTTGGCCTATTATAATTTTTTTTTAGTTCTATGACCTTTTTACAAGAGATTTTTATTTTTTACACATAAAAAATCTAAAAAAACATATAAGAGATCTGAAAAAGTCATTTTCTTCTATTCAAATTGTAAGAGGCCAAAATATCTTATTTCCTCACTTTAAACTTACCCCAAATATAATGGGATTATTTTCATCCTTGAGAAGAAGTCTTTAGTTCGAACTTGGACTGTACAAATAAAACTGACAAACCAGACCAAACCGATAATCAGAGTCAAATCAGGAAAAAAAACCCGAACTAGTGGTTTGGTATTAAAAAAAAAAAAAGGACCATAATTGGTTTGGTTTGGTTTTAACTAAAAAAAGTCAAACCGAATCAAACCAACCCGACAATACATATATACAATTTTAAAAATATTTAATACATAAAAATATTTATTTCATAGTTTTTAACATATTATATCAAGTTTGGACTTAGAATTTTGAGTGGTACCATAAGATAGCCCATAGATGTTAGCAACTCAAATAAATTCAAACCAAAATCAAATCAATACTAATGCTAACAAAAGAAATTCAGTTTTATCACTAGGAATGACAATAATGTTGGAATCTATTCTTTAGCTTTGCGTTGGTTTAGATAGTGAAAATACATAACCTAATTTTATTATATTTTTGGCATGTAATTAATACTTATTAGCCATACTTATTTTAGCTTGAGTTGATAGTTTTAGATTATGATAATTTTCATTATGACTTATTAATTAGCAATATATTTATTTTATGTTATTTCATTATCCTTTTTGTTGAGCATTTTATTATAATGTCATCGCTCATCTCACATTTTGTGTTATTTTCTTAAAAAACACTTTAATTACATAGTTGTATCTTACTGTGACTAAAGAAATATTTGAAGTAAAAGTTATAGGCAGGGGCGGATCCAGCCTATTAAGTGGGGGTTCAATTGAATATAGGAGTATCTTTTATATGAAGACTTTTTCAGGAAAAAATCTGAATAACCTAAACAAACCAAAAATCCGAAAAATTTGAAAAAATCTGAGGTTGAAAAATCCGATTTATGTTGATTTGGTTTGATTTATAGATTTTAAAACGCGACACAATTAATTTAGTTTATATTTACGAACCAACCCGATTCATGTACACCCTAATTCGAACCATGCGAATGAAACTATCTCGATTAGGAAGTGCTACCCCTTAAAATGATCCTAACGATTTTGAATTAATCTAACAAGTAAACCTAGTAAAACCTTCTCAGCTTTTTTCATGACTAAACAGGGAAAATCCGAGTCCCCATGCATGGCATTGGCAATTGAGTGTATTTTGTTTTCTTTTTTTCTTTTTCTGAGTGCCTTCTTATTCTCTGCTTTTTCTCTATTCACATTTAGCGTAAGTTAGAAGGCAAAAAGATGTGTTGACAGAATACTTACTGCACTTACAAGTGGTAGCTAGCTAGTCTGCTTCGTTTTGTCATCTTTTCATTTACTTTCTTCCATCATTAGTTTCTCTGAATTGACCACGTGGATCAAGAGCTAAACAACCTACTCCATCCATTTTAATTTACGTGAATCTATTTTTTTATTATTTTATATAAAAAAATGATCTCTTTTTATGTTTGAAAATAATTTACTTTTATGCAATATAATAATTTATAATCGCACAAAATATATGTGACTCATTTAACATCACAAGTTTAAAAATCTTCTCTTTTTTCTTGAACTCCGTCGAGTCAAATAGGTTTCACATAAATTAAAACAGAGGTAGTATTAAAGTAATTTAGTTTGACATGTAAATTTATTTATGTTATATATGTGGGGTGCGCGAACAAAGTCCACATAATTGATAGTTGAAAAGAAAAATGAGCTACTTATAAGGTGTTGAATATTCTTAACGGTGTGAAGTCTTTTGGAAACAAACCGCTCGGACTTGGTCCAAAGTGGACAATATCACACATTATTAAGAGTATTCTTGAACCGTTTTAGTCCAACAATTGACATCAGAGCCAATGATTTAACGGTATGAGTATGGAGATGGCAGAGTGTGGCGTAGGGCTCGACTTAGTGCCTTTTCCCGTCTATGGTTGATTTACGACATTTACACATAGCTTTAAAAACGCATACACAACCATTGAGCTATAAATACTTTGAAGATGTGAGTGACACACAAATACGTTGAATCTCTGATTACCCAGGAATTATCAGTACCTATATTGCTGAGAGATATCAGATACTTGATAGAATTAGTAGTTAAAATACGTGCAAGTTGATCCACACGCCATCATCGTCAATTAAGAAAAAAAAGTTTTGGCGGCTTCCATTGGTTTACCAGAATTGTTGCAATAGTTTAAGGGCGCCATTACAAAATCTTTATAAATTGAGTTTAGGTTATATTCAATGACAATGTCAAGAATTTTTATCCAATCGCTATAATTTTTTGTAAGTTATATGCTATTATGGATCATTACATGTTCACTTACTTGGCAGCACAAGATATTAAGGCCTTAATCTTGCAGAACATACTTTCAGAAATTAGGGTACTAAAAAAAAAAAGGGAAAAGAGGGTGGGTGGGGTTGCGGGGGTCGGGGGGGTGCGTGGGGATGGAGGAGTAACCCTCTTATTAGTAAAGGAGTTGAAGACATAGGTTGCTTAATATTTTTTGATCAACTATATGAGAGCTTGTACTTTTGACCTTGAATGTTAGGTTAAGCTTATAAAGTATACACAGAGAAAACAAAGTGAAGCTATTAATTAGATTTTGAGTTGCGTAATAGATAATGGAGTTGGCAATAAGAAAGCAATATTTTTCTCGCATGTTAAAAATAATAATAACTAACCAGCTATTAGCCTATTACAGACTTGTTAACCTGCATTAATAATATCAAGCTTTTTTTACTTTATTTGTGCATTTAATTAACTTAAATCCCAGAATATAAATACTTAGAAATTGTTTATATTTTCTAACTAATCTGGTTACATGCACGTGACATGCCTATTCTAGGATATATTAAGAGGGATTATCAGAATCTCATTTATTTCTCATTTGATAAAAACAGCAATATTAACCCAAAAAAGAATTGTCACCTGTACTTCACTTATCCTTCTCTATATAAACACCATCCATCTCTTCATATCTATCAATCTTATTCACCCTCTATCACTTCACAATCATACCATTTAGGCCCCAATAAAAATCATGTATTCTAATTTTCTTATATTTGTTTCTTCTTCAATATTCATATTACCAGTAATTATTCATCCAACTTCTTGTATTTCGGAACAAGATAAGTATTCACGTTTGTTGATTAGTTACAAGAAAGATTATTCTCTAAGAATCAGACGATCTTAGGTCTTTGTCGGTGCTATCTTAGCTGAGCTTGTATGTTTAATTTTTTTTTTCTCATCGTTTCTTTTTGCTATTTTTCTTGACCTTGCAAGGCTTTCCTCTTGTTCTTGCTCGAGTCTTTTTGTTTTTCACTTTTCTTATGCAGTTCAAATCTCCCACCTTTTCTTTCTTTAGCTATTCCTTCTGAGCTTGACCATAAAACTCTTCCGTTAACTTTTGTGACAATCCATGAAGAAGAAAATATAATGAGTTTCAGTTTTGTACCACTATTAGATATATGATTACCTATATGAAATATATCTTGTTAATTCTTCTTTCTCATGTTGTTACTATTTTTTTTTTATATATATCTTGTTAATTCTTCTTTCTCATGTTGTTACTATTTTTAGCTAAGGCTACCTATGTATCAAGAACTTATCAATGAATACAGTGAAGTGGAATTGGAGTTGTTAAATTAATGTTCTGATTGATGCAGTTTTTGACTGGCACTCTCTGTTTCCAACTTTGAATTTCGTAATTCAATAAGATTGATATTGCAATGATGCATATAACTTAAGATTGTTAACTGAAGGAAAAACATACAAAAGCAATGACTAATTATTTGAACCAAAAGAAAAATAGACTTTAAATCTGCTAGTATTAAAATTTACAGGTCCTATTTTGTTGAAGGCTTTAATTTCGTTGTCCAAAAAAATAGTACTAGTACTAATCTTTACGCAGACAGTATTCACAAGTCCCAATATGCTCTAATCTAAAAAATGGAGTAAATTACGCCTTTTTTTTTTTTTACTATAAACTATAAGTATTAGATTAAAATATGACAAACAACAATTACTCGTCATTTCCGAACAAAACCTATTAAATAATATTGTAAAAAAAAAAATATTCCCCTATTAATTAGTTTATATTAACTTGAATTGGAAAACCGACATTACCTATGGTGGAATGGTACCTTTTTGTTTAAATACAATTGTTGGAGTTACGATACCTTGAATTTATTTCCATTTTACGTTTTTTGGTTTGCGTGGGGAGAGCGGTGGGGGGGGGGGGGTTCTAAAATTATAGTACTACTATCCATCACCATGCAACAAAAAGAGAAATGAAACAGTGATATTTTCAAATCCAGATATAGCTATTCTGCATATTTTAGACGGTACAATATTTTTCCTGTTTCACATTTATTAAGTATCAAATCATTTCTTCACATGTTTCATTTTTCTTACTCTTGTGTAAAGTAGGACTAGTGTAATAAATGTTTTGCGGACCCGGATTCACTATGTTAAACAGTTTAAAAAGTACGCATATATATATACACACATTAAAAAGAAATATTTACGAAACGTGGCGACAGTTTTCTATTTACAAAACATAACATTACAAGCTCTATACAAAACATCCTTTTTAAATTTTTTTTTTTTGAAAAAAAAATAAAAATATATATATATATATATATATATATATATATATGTATGTATATTTTTAAATATTTTTTTTCGCTCAAAAAATTATATATGAAATGTGTATATCTCGCTCAAGGCTTAAAAAGTTCGCTCAAAATTTAGTGTATGAAATCGGTATGAAAAATGTATGAAATGAGTATATTTCATTCAAAGCTTAAAAAATCCGCTCAAAAGTGTGTGTATGAAAACGGTATGAAATTTGTATCTCGCTCAAGGCTTAAAATTCAGCTCACATTTTCGTGTATAATGTTCATGTTAGATTTCTGTAAAATTAATACAACTACGACAACATTGTATACAACTTTGATACAACATTCAAGACTTAAAATAATCGCTCAAATTTTTGTGTATGAAATGTGTATATCTTGCTCAAGACTTAAAAAGTTCGCTCAAATTTTTTGTATGAAAAACGTATGAAATGTGTATATCTCGATCAAGTCTTAAACATTACGCTCAAAATTTTATGTATGAGAATGGTATGAAATGTGTATATCTCGCTCAAGACTTAGAATTTCATTCACATTTTTCGTATATAAACTTCATATTAGGTTTCTGAAAAATTAATACAACTACAACAACATTATAACAACTTTCATACAATATTCAAGGCTTAAAATTTTCGCGCACAATTTTGTGTATGAAAATTATATTAAAAATTTCGTTCACACATATACATTTCATATATTTTTCATACAACTTTCATACACAAAAATTTGAGGTAATTTTTTAAGCCTTTGAGCCAATTTTTTTTTTTTTAAAAAAAAAAAATTAATTTTTTAAAAAATATAAAAATTGTTAAAAAAATATTTTCTGAAAAAAACATAAAAAAATGAAAAATATATGAAAATCAGTCATGTTCCATAAAATATCGTTATGTTTTGTAAATAAGGAAAACTGTCTGTATATTTTGTAATAAAAAGTCTTAAGTAAGTATCCTATGTCATTTTCGCTTTAAAGTAAGAGTATCAATCGAGTAGACAAGCTTGAAATTTGTGGTCCAATATTATAATAAAAAAAGCTTAAATTAGAATGTGAATAATTAAGTTGAATCTTTCTTTTATGTGTTAATTCAATTGATATTACTTAGTATGTCGCTATTAAAACTATTATCGATCATCTACTAAGAGAATAGACGAGCTCCGATCGACTGGAATTTATATTTGTCTTTCTTATTGTTCAACAACAACAACATACTCAGTATAATCTCACCATGTGGGGTCTGGGGAGAGTAGAATGTACGCAGACCTTATCCCTATCTTGTGATGGATAGGAAAGCTGTTTCCGATAGACCCCGGCTCAAGGAGAGATGAAAAAGCAGCAGTAATAAGAAACACTAATAATAAACAAAGAATAGCAGCAAGATAATAGGACAACGAAGTAAAAGAAACAATCAGATAGTGCTAGGGATGAGAACAAAACAATCCAAAGCAGTATAAAAAGGCATGGCAAAAGAATCAGAGATATGCAAATACTAGAATAAAAAATACAGGAAAATGACGGAAAGTTAAAATTTTGGTAGATAGGGATCTCGCAAAAACTTCTTTCGAGGAATGGAATAATGCTGGACCAAAGAAGAAAGAAAGGTATTACTAATCCTACTAATAGCCTTCTACCCTAATCCTCGACCTCCACACCTTCCTATCTAGGGTCATGTCCTCGATAAGCTGAAGACTAGTCATATCCTGACTGATCACCTCTCCTTAATACTTTTTCGGCCTTCCTCTACCTCTCTTCCAGTCCTGCCTCACTAGCCTCTCACACCTCCTCACCTCTCCCCAGTACTTTCTTAGTGTTCGCAAGAATGAATAGCCAAAGCAAATATTGGATATCAGGTGAAAAACGAAAAAAGAAATAAGAGTGAATAGCCAAGTGAGTGCTCTCACACTCTAACATGCTAATTTGAGGTCCTAATGGGAGACACGACTAAAAGACGGGAATTTCAACAATCCATCTAAATTTGGCTCATCGATAATGTTTCCGATGAATTTCCAACAAATGCCAACCGGTTCCGGAAACACCCATCGAAAATTTCTAGTTTTCTAGTTGTGAGATTTTCCTTGGGAGGTATTAGAATGAAATTATTATTCAAGAAAGAAATGATTTCCATAATGTAAGTCCACATTATAATATTTTCACCTCTTGTGGGTAAATTCCAGTTAACACGACAGGTTTCAACTTTTCATCAATGCTCAAAGTACTATAAATTCTTACTTGCTCAATGGTTCCAGTAGAATGGAGCCCCTTTGGCAGGGAGTAAAACCTCTATGTTTCATTTTATGCCACTACTTGAACTTTGTCCCCATCTGAAAAAACTTGTGAATAAGATTTTTTTTTTTTTCTATGTTACGCGTTTGGGGACGGCCCCTAGACTATTATGATGTGAATTCTTTATATCCATTTATAATGAAAACTTATTTGATGTTAGGCAAACGGGGCTCCCAGGCAGGATTGTCTGGCATAATAATTTAGAAACGACGAAACTGGACCCCCATCTCTAATAGGATTGCACTAAGTTCGCCAAATCTCCGTCCCATGAGGATGCATCGCATTGAGAATTAACTCGTCGGATTAACCACAGAACATAGGCAGTATTTACCTATCCGGCAAGACCTTTGAACAGTTTAACAAGATATGTAGAATAAAGATTTGTGAACGATTTAACAAAAAAGGTACAATGAACATAGAGTACCAAATTTATGCCCCACCCTACAAAATTTGTGAACAAGAAGAGATTTGCCCATCTGGAAGAAAAACTGAAAAATATCAAGATAGTTGGAATGGAGATAGTACCAACCACCCAAATCCCCTTCCGGCAAACCTGTGAATAATTCAACAAGATAGGTGGAATGGAGCACCAAATCCTACCTAATAGGACTTGTGAACCATGCAAGATTTGCCTATCCGGCAAAGCCAGTGAACAATTTAACAAGATAGATGGAATGAAGATAAAAATATGTTCGTTCCCCGGGCTAAACTTGAGACCAATTGAACAAGCGTAATATTTTCATTCTTCCAGGTGTATAGATCCAAGACAATGTTGGCAAGACTTCCTTGAACGGAGACAAAATATAAATAGTAACCTCAGGTCAGCCTATATGTGCAAAAGTCCCGTTAAAACCTAACCTTCCCATAGTGAGCTTTATACGGCGCTAATCCAGATTAATCAAGCTAGTGAATTCTGAGTACCAGATGATTAAACGAACAAAAAAAACTCGCACATCTTAATGAAACACACTTATCTAGAAAACAACATTGTTAATCAAAACAAAAATTCAATAAAAGCAGAATAAATACGAGCTAAAAAACTCAAACGAAATGGAAAGAAAATATAAATAGGTTAGACAGATAGAGGCACAGAATAGAGAACTTCAATAAATACCAGCCCAGGATTCTTTTCCATTTCACTTATATAACATATTGTTACTTATTATTTACAAGCCAAACTTCATATAGATGAAATATTTCAATTACATTTAGTGGACAAGACTCAAGTGGTATACAAACAATAGGTCTTTCGAACCAAAAAAAGAAGGAAAGAACAAAAGAAAGATTGAAAACCTGTGGGATTTATCTGCAAATTTAAGGTTGAAACAAATAGTTCAGATTCCAGTTTCTACAGATTGGCTGAAGGAACACAACCATCTTCTAGCTTCGACGTTCGATGTTGATCGCCTAAAGCTCGATCGTGAACATCGAGTCAGATGTTCACGTTCACCGGTTCTTGGAGCTAAAGATGGGCTTGTGTCCGGGCTTCCCATACAAAGGCCTGGGCTGAATTTCAACGCCGGGAACTTTTGGCAGCTTAATGAGCGGAAGGAAGAGCCAAGCGGGGAGGAGAGTCGGCCCGAGCAATATAAATCAGGCTTGCAAAAAGGCATTTCTAAGGCAGTTGGTTCTTGTCCGTCGGCTGTACATGAACAAAATGGTAAAGATAGACTTGTCCGAGCTGCTTCTTTGATGATCGGCGTTGTGTCTGCGAGCTTAACGAATGAAACGATGCCATGTCGGCATAAAGGGCAAGGAATCGAGCCTGGAGGGCCGTGGGCCACGGTTGAGGTGCTACTTGTGGAGCAAAGGTACAATGCACAGCGCGTGCAGAACTCGTGAAAACAACCTGTACAGCATGGCAAGCATTAGGTACAATGCTAACAACAAGAAAAGCTATTTCATTACATAAGCTTCCATAGATAGAAAAAACCATAAGATAAAGGAGGTGTTTGGTATGAAGGAAAATGTTTTGTTAGAAAATAAGTGGGTTTTAACTTATTTTTTGGTATTTGGTAAGTAAACAGAAAATATTGTCCCAAGAGAATTTAATTTAGGCAAACACTATGGAGATGGAGGTGGGGTGGGTGGGGGTGGAGGGGATGAAAGTTTGGGGTGGGGGAGTGTGGGGTCGGGCGTAAAGGGGGTCTAGGGCTGGAGGGTGTGGGGACGGGGGCAGGGCGGGATGAGAGTGGGGTAGGTGGAGACAATTAGCGTGGAGTGTCACTTATGGAACTTATTAATGAGATGATTTATAGCCACACAAATACTTATAGCTTATTTTGGACCACAAATTTCACAAGTCTTCCTTTATTTCTTAAACTCCGTGCCCAGTCCAACACCTTCACATAAATTGGGACGGAGGGAGTACTATATAAATCTTTCTAGTAAGAGATTTGATTCAATAAATTATCAACTATTTCATGTTTACGATCTACATATTTTCGAGCAGTTTCAGCAAGACATACCTTCTGCAGCAACTGTACACTTTCTTTCCAGACAAACAACACAAGGGTCTAAACAAGTTGATGGTGAATCAATTGTTCTCCATCCACATTCTCTGCAGGAAATGACAAAAAGTTATTTTCAGAATTCTCATCCCCGAGCCTTATCAGTACGTAACTTGCAAACAGAGAACTCAAAGAGACGATATTCCATTAAAAATAATAAGAAAACAGAAAACTGCAAATAGTGATCTTTCACCATTTTATCAAGAAGATCAGACACTGGTACACGCACAAGGGTAAATCACACAAGTTGACTCAATTATTAATGTTATCTCATATCTGTGCCAGAAATTGGAAATGCGTCGTAATAAAGAGCTATCCAGATGTATAATGAGCGACATGAAAAATCTAACTTATCAACGGAGAGAGAAAGACCCATTTGGATATGAATTTTTTTCCTTTTTTCCAAGAAAAAAAATTCAAAACGGTGTTTGGTTATACATTAGACTGATTTTTTGATTTTTTTTTTGGAAGATGAGTTTCAAATTTGAAAAAGTGGTTTTGACCAGTTTTTCAAGTGAAATTTTTTCCACTCACAAAACTTCTACTTTTTTCAAGCTAAATGCATGTCCAAACACACCTTCAACTTCCAAATATCCTTTTTCAACTTTTTCTCAATTAATCCTTTTATTCAAATAGCATATTTCTATGTCCAAACAGGGAAAAAATTAAAGCATTTAATTCCGTTGCATGCCAGGCTGTCGCTGTAGCACTGCAGCAACAGTGTTGAATCACAAATTGACAGACAAAGAAATAACAGAGAACATAAAATAAGATGAAATGCCTCATTATCATGACAAATTGATGAATGTACATCAGCGAGTGCAACGAATATTGCTGAAGCCGACTCACCTAGCAATCTTCACTATACTCATAAGAGGGAGGCATAAGAATGGTGAAGGAAGAGGACGTGGTTGCCTTTCTGGACGAGCACTTAAAATCTCCTCCAGCCCTTCTCTATGCCATGATTGAGCAACCATCAACGGGGTCCACCTTAAAGCATGTAAAAGAAAATATGCAAGTTAGGAAACTTATCTAAGGCATGAGAGACTACTAGCAGAGTTCCTATATTTGAATAAACCATATTTATTACTTTAAACAAGATTTAAATGTGATCTCTTTCTTACCTTCTCGGAAAACAAAAACAAGATTGCATTTCATAAGCTCTCCATCAAGAATACAGTCTTTTCCTTTTTCTCTCTCTCTATTCTGGAAGAGAAGACATCTCGACTGAAGTGGAGGAACATTTCAATGGCTTTATTAGTTTGTATCAATTTTTAGGAAGAGGTCTTCATCAACATGTTAGCGTCTGCATGGTGATCAAGATTTTACTGCAGCCTAACCTTAAATTCTTATTTGTCATCTCTTCAATTTTTAAATATGACGTGGAATAGCATGGTTTTCTATACTACTCTAACTCTCCAAGGCACTTTCTTTTTTTCTGAAACAAAAAGAAAAAGAAAGTGCCTTTGAGATACATTAGCCTTGGAGAGTTATAGTATAGCTAACCAAGCTATTCAATGTCATATTTAAGAGTGAAGAAATGCCAAATAAGTGGAAAACCTCTATAAGGATATCGTCTGAACTATATGCTTTCAAACCTCTATAAGGATACCATCTGTACTACATGCTTTTGTAACCCTGATATATTTCATGGCATCATTTACTTTAATAAACCTAATCCTACAAGTGTAGCTAATGTGTCAATATATCACCAATGAAGATTCGTAAAGTTATCCTCATGAGATCTGTTAAGCAATTGATGAAAATAGCTATGTCTACTTCTCTTTGATCTCATTATCTTCTGCCAAACTTGTTGAGAATCATCTTTAACACTCACCAAGGTTCAGGTCTTTACCACTCTTTATATATATATTTATTTATTTATTTATGTTCTCTCCTTTCCATGTTCCTAATTTTCTTACAAGTCATCTTAAGGATTTACCCCGCCATTTCGCTAATGGCCCTCTTATCTTCTTTTTTCTGGTACCATAACCATATCCATTGAACTCAGTTAAAACCGTCATTTCCGTTCATCTCTCTCCTAATAAAGATATGTTCTACAGTGTCTCAGTTTAGCCTATTCCAAATTCTGTTTCTGCAAAACTAAATGGATGCGAAGGATAACCAAGTCAAGCTGACACTATACCAGTAAAACTTTTCAAAATCCAAAACAACATAAATGCAACAGGAATCTTTTAGCCGATTAATGAGAAGTCCAAAAGCAGCATCCACATAAATGGTCCAGTTAAGGTTAGCCTAAGATATTTATATTGTATCCTTCAGTCATAGTAGAAAAGGTTCATTTAATAATAATTTCAGTACTTTGGAGAATTCATAGCCACAAGCTGTATCTACTTGACTACTTGTATATCATCAAACAGTAAAAAATCTCATCCAGTTGTGATAACATTATGGGATGGAAAAAAAAAAAGTGAGTGGTACATGGTCTTACTCTACTCTATTCCAAATTCTATTTCTGCAAAACTATACAGCATGTGAAAGATAACCAAATCAGGCTGACACTAAACCTCAAACTTCAAATTAACATAAATACAATAGGAATCTAGTAGTTGCTTGATGACGAGTCGAATAGTAGCAAGACAGTAATGGACTCGCTAAAGTTGAAGTAAGATATTTCTATAGTGTCCTTCGGTTATGGAAGAAAAGTAATTTATTATTATTTCTCCACCCGTCCCAATTTCTGCGGCACAGTTCGAATTTTGAGAGTCAAACTTTTAAATCTTGACTGTAAATTCGAACATGGAATCTTTAAGTTTTTTTAATTAAATCTACATATATTTGGAAACTACGCAAAAAGTACCATAAGTCACAATAATTGACAGTTCAAAATATGTAAAAGGCGTATGAAAAATGGCAGTCAAAGAAAACCACGTTTGACCCTCGAAATTCGAAAGTGCCACATAAATGGGACGGAAGGAGTAGTATCTGGAAATGCATTAAATCATTTCGAAGGTGTTAAATCATGTAAAGATATCATACCCATTTGCATTTTCTGCATTGAGACTGGCACCTCTGGCGATTAAAAGCTGAAAGTTGGATAGAAAATGCAACTTCAGAATTAGCACCAATTATACCAGAAAAATCGAAAAGAAAAGGAAAAAAGAAGAGGAACATACCTGACAACACTGAGCATTCCCGCCACATGCAGCATAATGAAGTGGTGTACTTCCTGCACCTGCAAGGTAAAAAATTTACCTTTTAGAAAGAAATAAAAAAGATGATATTGAATTCTGCTACTTGATTCATAGCAAGAAGCCTCTAAATTGTAGGCGCCACATATCAAGGACTTCTCGAACTGATGGTAAACAGATGAGGAACCGAAATCTAATCTACCACATATCTGAAATGATGACTGTTATTTTTGGAAACTTTTTTCTCCTACATTAAAAAATATATATAATACAGTCGCATTGATGAGATATTGTCCGACCTTAAACTAAATGATAGCTTCTAGTCTGTTGTGTAGTATATGATTCTTTTTACATAGTACAAGACATGATATGTACAGGAATAGGGTGTAGTGTACACAATACCAGCCAAGAAGACAGAAAAATGAAAATCAGTAGAATCTTGTCCAAGTAAATTATCACAAAGTAGGTAACACAAGTAGAACAAATCCAGAAGATAACAAAAGAGTTGAGAAAGTCTGAGTCATTTCAGACGCTTATTCAGACAACCTGAACGGCAGTACCTCAGATAGGCATCCGGGGAAAAAAGGGAATACAACTTGACATTGTAGATGCACACATAAAGTTCATGAAATCATTGTTAATACCAAGACAAAATGGGTGCAGATTCTGTTATCTCTTTATATATATATAACGGTGGTGTCTGGGCCAACTTGTGCTCACCTCGGCTATTTCACCGGATACCTACTACCTCCCACCAGCACAAATACCAGAAAACTCTGCCCACCAAGGCTTAGACAGATGGGAAGAAACACCTAGTGTTTTTTGACTCTGGGGATTTGAACCCTGGTCTCCAAGATTTGCAGCCACTTTCATTGACCACTAGGGCACGCTCTTGGATGCAACAAATTCATGTTATCTCATATCTATGTCTTTTAGTACTTCGGTTTGAAAGATATCGCGTAACACATGTACCAAATGAGCTAAGGTGTCTCTCTCTCTCAATTACAGTAGACATTATCTTCCTCAACTACAAAGTACATTACGCATGAATTACAATAGCTAAAGCGCCAAATGATTAGCACAAAATTTGCAAGGAAATGCCCAGAAGGGAATTGATCCACATCATCAAAACTCCAAGACTTGACACATCCGGTTCTGGATATTCACATATTTTATCAAGCTGGCTGAGTTTGTATATGCTTTTGGAAATGGAAACATGTTTTACCCTTCCAGTAAAAAACTGTAATGATGATTGTTACCTCTAATTCTGCTCTAAATGGAGAAACAAGACCACTGTGGATTCATTCAGTCGACCTAACTGAGGCATAGTTGTAGTATATTTCTAATTATGCTTCTTTTTTTTTTTTTCCAAAGCACACCCAAGAATTCCAATATTTCATTTTTAACCCGAGAATTGACATAGCCTATTACAAGTTATATTTATTTCAGATCTTCCAAAATGGAGACTGAAATCTGTTGCATGATCAGTAAATGTGTGACTTTTAAGGCAATCTTCTCATAAAGAACCACAAAAAACGCATTAATAACATCAGTCGAACAGACAATCTCACCGTTTCGCTCAGTATGAATTACTAATATAATAAGTTACAACATGAAATGAGAAAGATGGCAGATTGGCATTTAAGAATTGAAGGAACACATAATAAGAAGCAGTTTAACAACTATCCTTATTCAAGAGATCAATATGGTATACTCCCTCTGTCCCGATCTATGTGACACCCTTTCCTTTTTAGTCAGCCCAAAAAAAGAATGATACCTTTCTATATTCAGTAACAATTCAACTTTAAACTACTCATTTTACCCTTAATGAGATGATTTATAGCCACACAAATATCTATGACTTATTTTAGACCACAAGTTTCAAAAGTCTTCCTTTCATTCTTAAACTCCATGCTCAGTCAAACACCATCACATAAATTGGGACTGGAGGGAGTAATAAGTCTCAACATGATATGAGAAAGATGGAAGATAGGCATTTACGAATTGATGGAACACATAATAAGAAACAGTTTAGCAATTATCCTCCTCCTTTTATAACTGTGGTCTCCAGGCTAGCTTGCACGCACCTCAGCCACAACAATCATTTTTACTTCTTCTGATGATTTTTTTTTTTTTTTTTTTGTGGGGGGTAGAGTGTTCAAGAGATCAATATGAGACAAGAGCTAGGCACAACTTGGAAAGTTTTCTCACCTATCAAATCAATTGTAGTCCCATCTTCCACGGTAACCTTGGTGACCGAAGCCCCCAAGTCCAAGAGTAGCTGCAAGCTTTCAACATGGCCATTAAGCGCTGCCATATGAAGGGCGGTAATTCCACCATCAGCAGCTCTATTGATCACCTCATGCAGTGCACTAGATCAAGCACACAAAGAACTTCACGTTCATACCACTGGATAGAAGTATGAGATCAAGAAAAATCAAATGCATAGCTTGAAAAAGAGATTTTACAAGTCGTCAAATTCTTGGATAGAGGCTTCGTTTCTCGATCTCTTTCTCATGACATTACAGAAATTAGGGATGCTTGGTATATAATCAGCAAGGAGAAGCCGTATACATCGAGAATGTCCGTTCAGAGCAGCTAAATGAAGTGCTGTACCTCCATTAAGATAATCAGCCCTATGAATCTAAAATATAATACAACTGTAAGCTTGTGATCAATCTTGACACAGTCCCACTAAATTTCATAAGGAAAGAACACTTTAAATACTTCTAGATAAACAAAGCGATTATACAGCAATAATAAACTGTCTTACATTGGCTTTGAAAAGAATGAGCGTCTGAACAACTTCCCAGTGACCATATTGGCATGCTTGCATCAAAGCCGTCTGTTAACCATAAGACAAAATACTAGTTTCAATCAATCAACAAGAATTAAGTACTTTCTCTGTCCCAATTTATGTGACGTCTTTCCATATTTAGTAACAACTTAACTTCAAACTTCCCATTTTACCCTCAGTGAAATGATTTACAGCCACAAAAAAATTTATGGCTTATTTTAGACCACAAATTTTAAAAAGTCTTCATTTTTCTCTTAAATTTCGTGCCCAGTCAAACACCTTCACATAAATTGAGACGGAGGGAGTATACGATATGGAACCGTATTAGAGAGAGAGAACAAAAGATCTACCTGACCCCGGTAGTTTCTGAGATTGATGTCAACTCCAGACTCAAGCAGGAGAGTAACAATCTGATAGGACAATAAAAACTAAAATGACTGATTGCACACAAAATTTACTACGTGCTGACTTAAACTATAGTCAAACCTCTATCTAATAGCATCGTTTGTTCCGATAATTTTTAACTTCTATAGCGAACTGTTGTTATAGAGAACATACAATATAACATAACATGAAATATCGGTCCCACAGAAAACATAGTTGTTATAGAGAGGCTTGATTGTATGTCACTATCAAGTTCAAACAAAATTCATGATATCCATTGCAAATAAACAACAAACTCTAAGGTTACCTCATGATGTCCTTGGGCAGCAGAGTAATGTAGAGGTGAATTTCGAACACCAAATGTCGAATACCTCACTAAACGCGGATTATAATCCAGTAAAGCTTTCGCTTCCTGAATATCTCCATCTCTAGCAGCAGAAACTAATCGCTCACCGGATGCAGAACAACCAAATGAATTCCCCACAAGGCTCAAAAATCTCATAGTTTTCGGATATCTTTCTGGCATAATATTGACAGAAATTCCTTCCTTTCTAACAAACTAATAACAATCCCACAACTAAACTTTCCTTACACATAGTTTCAAAGTCAATTTGTCTTAACAAATCCAATGAAGATCCTCTCAAACCAATATGTTTTCTGACTTGATTAATCAATGAATCAACCAATCAAACAATTTTTTTTCCATAACACAAAATATGATATGTACTATTCTTGATGGTGACCAATATCTATAAAAATTAAAGGGGAAAGGACCTTGTCAAATACCTGAGCTGGAAGAAACCATAAAACAAATCTTTAATCACTTAACACCATAAAAATCAAGTCTTTAACTTTTAACTTTTTTTGTTAATTGGAAATGTAACAAATTTTCCAATTATTCAAGAATCCCAAATACCCCACCTTACAAAAACTCCAAATTTTCCCAAGAAAAATCTTAAAAATCAATTCTTTGATCATTTAACACCATAAAAATCAAGTCTTTAACTTTTAACCTTTTTTGTTAATTGGAAATGTCACAAATTCTCCAATTATTCAAGAATCCCAAATACCCCCACCTTACAAAAAGTCCAAATTTTCCCAAGAAAAATCATAAAAATCAAATCTTTGATCACTTAAACAACAGTCAAGTCTTTAACTTTTAACCACAAATTCACCAATTATTCAAGATTCCTCAATACCCCCACCAAATTTCCCTATAAAAAATAACAGATATCTCCAAAATTTGGGTTAAATATTTTCCAGGAAAATACCCAAGAAAGAAAATTTTCACCAGATCACAAAATTTGCAGAAATAACCCAATGGATAGATAAATAACCTCAAATTACTTGATGGGGTTCACCAAAACACTTTCTTTTTGATCATCAAGAATCAAAAAATAGCCTTGATTAGCAAATACCCAAATCAAAATTTTGCCTAAAAAATAATCTTGAAAAAATGAGACTCTCAAATGGGAAATTTTTTTTGCAACTAATTTGGAAAGTTGAGAGCCTCAAGTTCCCAAAATGGGGTTCAAGTAAATGACATTATTTTGTTGATTCACAAATACCAAGAAGAACAATGATCTGCCAAGAATCTCTCTTTTTTTTTTCTTTAATTTTTTTTTTTTTTGGCAATAAATAAATTCTTTAACACCCAATGTGCTGAAATGTAGGTATATAGTTATTATAGTGAAAATGACTAAAATGGTCCCTTACTTTTTGTGTTAAATTCATAATAGTCTCTTAAGTATCACTGGAGTCCTCGTCAGATATTTATTAAACTCTGATTGTTAAGTTTAATTAAAACTATAAAAATAAATATACACTAACATACCCAGTATAATACCACCAGACGGGGTCTGGGTAGGGTAGGGTAGAGTGTACGCACACCTTACCCTATCTTGTGAAGTAACGGAGACGGTTTCCGATAGACTCACGGCTCAAGAAGGTACTCAATATAAATATAAAAAAATATTTAATGAAAACTAACATTTGGAGTTACAATTTTTGCAGTTTATCTTTTTCTTTTGGCTATTTCTCGAATCTAGTTTAACTTTTTAAGTTCAATTTCTGTTAATTTTTGGGGTTTTTTTTTGTGTTTGGTGCAGTTTTTTATGTTGTGATTTTTGAGAATTTAACAGAAATTTCTAGTGTTTATGATTAAGATTCTTTTTACAGTTCTAATTAAATTTAACGAAAAAGGGCCAAAATTACCCTTGAACTTTGGGAAATAGTTCATCTATACCCTTCGTTATACTTTAGGGCCAATTATACCCTTACCGTTATACTATGGGGTCAATTATACTGCCTTATGTCTAACGGTAAAATTGCCATGTGGCATCATCGACCCTTCAAAATTATTTTCCCCCGAATAATTTTTTACCACTAAATAACCCAACGGACTCGATTTTTTTTTTTTCCGACCAAGGGTAATGGGTTGGTCCGTATCACTTTTGGCTGGAAAAAAAAATGGGTCGACTCGGGTTGGTTATTTTAGTGGATAAAAAATTATTTGAGGGAAAATAATTTTAAAGGGGGATGATGATGATCACGTGGTAAATGTTAGATATAAGGATATAATTGACCCAAGATAACGGTAAGGGTATAATTGGCCCTAAAGTATAACGAAGGGTATGGATGAACTATTTCCCAAAGTTTAGGGGTAATTTTGGCCCTTTTCCGTAAATTTAATTAGTGTTCACTTACAAAAATTGCTCAAGAAATATTTAAGGGACCTATTTGAACTTACTATAAAAATAAGAGACCATTTTTCTTATTTTATATTGTGTTGGTGGTGTAGTGAAAACTTGATAAAAAGTGGGGTTGAAATGGGGACAGGCAACAATTTGGGCTGACCTCAAAAACCAAAAACATGCCTGCAACAAAGGCGTGTACTTCATCATTGGGTTGTTTGGACTAATAATTGCAGTCAATATTTTGGTAGTTATTTTGTCTTTTCATTTTGTCAAAGAGTTCCTTTTTCTTTTTTTCTTCTATATAATATAATATAGGGGATAATACATTTAATTTAAACTATACATAAAAGTTTTAGAGTAGTCTACTGTTGTTGTCACACTCTCCTTATTTTTCTTTGTTCTATACTTTGTTTTTAGAAAAATTTGGTGGAATAATCAGTTTTCATCACGTTAGTTAAGTTACAATTAGTATTGTATAGCATGTACGTAACTTAAAGCCAATATTGACAAACTTAACTCAAAACATTATGTACTCTTCCATTTCTTCTTCTTAATTGCAGTAGAGTATTCAATCTTAATATAATCTAACCTTGTTAGGGTTTGGCTTAAATTTTCTACCTTATTTGGATTTTACAATAACTGTATTTTACTTCAAAAAAGATTTCTTGGTAGAAAAGGTTTTCTCTGTGAAAAAAGACTGAGGATATTCCATTCAAACAAGAACACAATAACATTCACAATGTAATTGTTTAGAGAGTTTGTTTAGGAGAGATTTTTCTCTCAAAAGGTTTTATGCTATTATATTAGTTTTTCATATGTAAACCAGTTGATCAAACAATATTAGAATATTATGTATCTTTTAGTATGTTTATTTTTGTCATCTGATTTATCATTTTTCAAAGTTTGCATTATTAGCTTCCGCATGACATCCCGATTATTTTGATCCCAACAAACCTGGCTAGAAATTCATATTAAGAAACCCGACAAGTGTCGATACTTAGTTGGTCTCTTCAAAGTTGACCAATATATGCAATCATCCCAATTATAAGACCTCAATAAGAACGTGATTGAATAAATAAGTGCAACAACTTTATGGTATCCAGTATCACCTTGAGCATAGATCGTAAGAAAAGAAAAAAAACACGTATAGGTGAATACATGGATAAAAACTTATGCCAACAATAAAACCTAAACTCAAAAGATTTAATCAATAGAAGAAATAAAGGATTCAACCAAACAATGGGAATAATTAATCAATACTAGTATAAAGACTTAAATCTCTATAAACTGAGCATTCAACTACATGGAACTATCCATTGAAGAAAGGAATTTAACTCCTACAAAAATATTTACGTCAAGATGAGATTAAAAAGGGATTGAGCTCCTCTCCATTTCCACTCTCTCCATTTTCCCCAAGTTCCTATTTGGATGAAAGACACATGTCACAATTAATAATTAATGGTTGAGATCTAATTTCCCAAATCAATGTCCTAACCATTGTTAAAATAACAAATATTTTCTTTATTTACTCTAAAAAGATTTGACAATCCCAAAATTCTAGCTAAAACATTATATCGCCTATAAATTAATCCTAAAATTTTCTTTCTTTCCTATTTATTACGTGTCATATAAATGACTTATAAATTTTCTTTTCTTGAATTAAAATTAAAGTATCTCGCCTATAAATTAATCCTAAAATTTTCTTTCTTTCCTATTAATTCCGTGTCATATAAACTTATAAATTTTCTTTTCTTGAATTAAAATTAAAGCACGAAGTTTACAAAAAAAAAAAAATTGTTCAAAAGAAACAAAAAAAAAAAAAAAAAGGAAGAGCACGTAATAAATAGGAAAAGAAAAAAATTAGGATTAATTGAGATAATGTTTTTGTTAGAATTTTGGGATTGTCAATTTTTTTTAGAGTAAATAAAGAAAATATTTGTTATTCTAACTATGGTTAGGACCTTGAATTGGGCAATTAGATCTCAACCATTAATTATTAATTGTGACATGTGTCTTTCATCCAAGTAGGAACTTGGGGAAAATGGAGAGAGTGGAAATGGAGAGGAGCCCCATCCATTAAAAAGGAAGTAAAGAGATTTCTTTATCCAAACATAATAAATTGCACCCTAATCTGAAAAGACTTACTATTTATAGGCTAAACAAATGGCTTAGGCTCAAATACAAAGTAACGAAAATCTTAAATAATTAATAAGGTAGGTCGTGTGGTCCAAGTGGTTGTTGTTTAATCCACAAGTGATTCGATCATGATGAAAATAATGTTTTCCAAAGTCCAAATGCTAATGAACCAAGTCAACATCTTGGTTAAATGTGACCATGACCCGATTAGGGCAAAGCGCGAAGGGAATGGATCATGCATATCTGAGCGGTTGAAAGAGTCGATCTTAAAAATCGAGCTACCTTATTATTAGTAGAGAAAGAAGAACACTTTTTTGCTTGCTAGGTTGGATTCGAACCTATGACCAATCAGTAAACAGCGAGATGCTCTATCATTTACATGTTGAGGAATAACAAGAGATTCGTATTCATAGAGTTCAACCCTCATTCGATCAAACTTCATCAACTCTTCTTCTGTTTGGCCATAAATTTTGAAGTTGAAACTTGAAAATTTGAGTTTTTGAAGTTGTGATTTTTGGAACTTAAAATTGTGTTTGAACATGCATTTTACTTGGAAACACTTTAAATTTTTGTGAGTGAGATTGAAATTTCTCCAAAAAACTGATTTGGGCCAGTTTTTGGAACTTGAAAATATTTTGCAGAGAAATTTTCAAAATCTGCTCAAATTTCATGCCAAACAGGTAATTACAAATAAATTTTCAAAATCTGCTCCAAAATTCAAACGCTAGGTTAGAGCCTTGGAGGTGTTATGTACGTACTAATCCATTCCACCTTTTATAACTCTTTGAAATTGGGCTGAAATGAGAAAGTATATTACTTCTACTTTTCTCCTACCTGATCAAACAAAGGGACCAAAAGGTAGTGTTATTAAAAACTCATATCAACTGAGATTTGCACTCCATTAAGATTTATTAACCCTTTTCTCATAAAGAAAAAAGTTGTTTATGATAATCCATTTCCTAAACAAATGGAATAAATCATCTTGCTAGTACTTAGCACTAACACAAAAACTAAATTAAGGGATGTTGATGAGGTATTGTGGGGCTGTTTCTCACTTGGAATCTTTTGTGTTGCTGATTATTTATTGTAATGATGTTATCAAAGTTATTATAAAACAGTTAACTTGAAACTTAAAGGATTTAATTATACACTTTTGAGTAATTTATGGTATCTTTGCCGATCATGCTTTTGTGACGTTATTTAGCTAACAATAAATACTAAGTGCAATTAATTTTTAGAAAAGGACCCAAAAGAAAAAGAAACCTTTATGTTTTTTTGTAACGCTATCCTTATGATCTAACTTTCGCATCTTGAACTGTCTATTCTAGTTTGATTAAATCAAATATTAATATTGAATAAAAATGAAATTGTAAATCAACTGTTACCCAGACTGATAATATTATTTAAATTCGTATAAACCATTTACGCAAAGCTTTTATCCATTTCTACTAAGACTGAGCTTAATATGAGTGTCACGGCAGAAACCCCGATATCTTTCATTCATTAAATTAAATTAAATTAGAATTATTAAGAAATGATTCGGCTGTCAAATGGATTGAATCATGACTACATTTCCACTAAGATTGAATATTGTGATCCCACGAGAAAATATTTGAATAGTGGTAGAGTTCAATAATGAATAGCCTTTTTGAAAGCTACCTAATAAATTTTAGTGAAATAATAAAACATATAAATAATAACGGAGGTCAATTGACGAATTAACAATTTGAATAGTAACGTTTATCATTTATTTCCGGATGAACATTAACTTCAGGCTTTTCACCTATTAAGAAGTGATAAAACAATTTCCATGATTATAAATTGACCTGAATTACAATTTTAATTACGCATTTTAAACGCTATCTAGATATTTCAGATGATCTAACTAGATAATGGTCGTGTAAATCATGTTCGAAACCCTAAGATTTTTCTTGTCAAAGGCTTGAGTTCGTCAGAACGAAAAACACTTTGATAAGCGGCGCTTTCCTCTCTACGAGAGAATCTCAAATGAGCAAAAAGAGCAATACGGTCGTGTAAGACAAAAAGAATTTCATACGTTGAATGTAATTCTAGTAACTTTTAATTAGTTTGTCAAATAACGGAAGAGAAGTTCGGAAATGCTAGAACAATGAACATATATAGGCGACTAATCAAAATATTGCCATAGACGTTAAGACTGGATGCTAGAGCAGTGAGAAAATTGCTTGACAGGGATAACAATTGTAATTTGTAAGCTAATAAGTAAATTACCCCAAGTAACAACTAACAAGTGTTTCTAAGATATTGCTGAAGTAACAAGTGTTTCCTAAGATGTTTGAAATGACTGCTAAAGTTTAGAAGAATAGCCTTACTATAATCAGAAACAGAAAAGGAAAAAAAAAGCAATATTTCAAGTAAATCTAAGAAAAAGCTAGAGACATTGCGTGCATGATCACCATCAGAGGTGGAGCTAAAATTTTGACGTTATGGATTCAGGACTGTTGAAAATGCAGTCTATTAAGTTCTTAATAAATTATTTATACATACATATTAAGTGGATTTTTAAACACAAATACAAAGTTTGAGCTAAATTTACTGAGTTCTACCAGACTCGTAGGGGAAGCTCTATCTCCACCGCTGACATTCATCATCATACTTACTAAAGCTTCAATGCAAAGGTGTTAATTTTTTTTTATATCATGATATTGAGATTAGCTTATGTGCACATCGATTATTCCACTCGACACATACAATCTTCCTGTATAACTACCGGATAACTCTACATCTTTGCCTACCAAGGGTTAGACTAATATGGTAAGGTTTTGAGAATAATTAACTTTTTTTTTTCTTTGCTGGAAAATAATTCATTTAAGATGATAAAATGGAGCTCACTCAAAAGGTGGGAAAGGAAACAAATAAAAAAGGTTAACTGGGCTTAGCCCATGACGATGGGCCGTCTTCGTATCTTAGGTATTCCGAGTAATCAAGATAGGTTTATTGGGCGTTTCATTGCTGTTCATTAATTCATGGGCCAGAAAGCTGAAACCTTTACCTAATATATGAGTTCTATTGGGTATGTTATTAGCCTCCTGCTGAACCAGTAAAGACATTTTTTTGCGTGGATTGCCCTTCTTTTGGGGTGGTCTTAAAATTTTGCCCCTCATATTTGTGGTCTTTAAATTATGCCCCTCATATTATTGATCTTTAATTTTTGCCCCTCGCATTGCAACTCTGAGCGTTCACGCAGAAATCATGAGGTTCTGAGTTCGAACCCCCGCTCAAGCATAAATTAAAAAAAAATTGCAAGGCAAGGTTTGGATCGGTGTATATCGGACCGTATCTCTTGTTAAGGAATTACAAATTTATCTTTCGGACTCGGCATACTCATGCCTTGTAGGCGGACTTGGCATAAGTATGCGGAGTCGGCATAACTTTGGTAATTTCTTAACAAGTTTATCTTTGGTGGGGGCATACTTTTAATGGGCGAAACTTTTATCTTGGGACCGTAAACTTGTGGAATTACCAAAGTTATGCGGACTCCGACATACTATATGCCAAGTACGCCCATAAGGCATAAGTATGCGGTCCGGCATAACTTT
The DNA here is from genome assembly GCF_029784015.1 of Lycium ferocissimum. Lineage (NCBI taxonomy): Eukaryota > Viridiplantae > Streptophyta > Magnoliopsida > Solanales > Solanaceae > Lycium > Lycium ferocissimum. The sequence goes on along the minus strand of NW_026713343.1, from coordinate 124,092 downwards.
GGTAATTCTTCACAGTGCTATCTTGATGGGGCATAAAATTTAAACTCGCTTGTGAATTTTTTTAAAATTTTGACTGTGTGGGGGTTCGAACACGAACCCATAGGTTTTAGCCGAAGGGCAAAATTTAAAGATTTCAAATATGAGCGGCAAAATTTAAAGACCACCCCAAAAGAAGGGCAATTCTACGAATTGCCCGTAAAAAGAAGGGAAACTGACATATACGTACAAGTCCTGCATAAAATGGACTATTTTGTGCTGGTCTTTAATTTTTGCCCTTCAAATGGACTGGTTTTTATTTTTTCCCTTGAAAATTGAATTTACGCCTAAAGAGCATAAGTTACGCATCATAATATCAACAAGTTATGTCAACGCCTTAAGAACTTATGTCCCTATAGACAAGACATAAGTTCGATTTTCACAGGCAAAAATTAAGGGAGAATGACGTATAAATGCATAAGAATAGGGTATATTTATAAAATATGATGATACTTTTCGGTTTACAAAACATAACAATAGATTTCTTACAAAAGATATACGAAAATTTTCGCTCAAGGGTTAAAATTATCGCTCAAAATTTTGTGTATGAAATGTGTATATTTCGTTCAACGCTTAAAAATTTCGCTCAATTTTTTGTGTATGAAATATGTATTTCTTGCTCAAGGCTTAAAAAATTCCCTCAATATTTTGTGTACAAAAACTGTATGAAATATGGATATCTCGCTCAAGGCTTAGAAAATTCTCACATTTTTCGTGTATGAAAACTGTATAAAAATGGTATGTAATGTGTATAAAGTTCATGTTAGGTTTAGAAAATTTAATGCAACTACAACAACATTGTATATACAACTTTCATACAATATTCATACAAATTTAACACGACTACAACAACATACAAAACTTAAAATAAAATTTTCTGTAACACGAGTCACGACTCTCCATTAATAGACAATCTTATGCTTTACATAAGTTACGATGCTACCATTATTCATCACTCTTCACTTGCTCCAATTCCATAAACACATCGGCACAAAGAGTTAGATATAACAAAGAGTGTTTGGGGATTTTGGCAAAAAGAGTGAGCATTAGAGGGAATCTTGGACATATAATGAATTGGCGAGCACGAGCACTCATATAGACAGACTGAAACAGAGTAGCGACGCTGATAACCATGTGAATCACCGCTCCACCAATTTTCCGCCTCTGCGGCACCACCGACGAACAACTTTGTCTCCATTTTTCTCTCTTTGGTTTACCCTTATTGATTCACGGACAATAAATACAGAAACAATCAGGGACAAGGATTGCACTTCGCCGTCACCGGCGAGCCCTTTCAGTCCACAGAGAGAGAGAGAGAGAGAGAGAGAGAGAGTAGATCAGAACAAAGAACGGGGAAAGGGGGAAGAGAAGAATGGGCTTTTAATTTTTTCAAATCTGGTATGTTTTGTAAATAAGAAAAAAGTATACTTATGTTTTGTAATACAGAGTCTTAACTAGTATTATTAGGTCATTAACCAGCATTCAAAGGGCAAAATTAAAGACTAGTCCATTTGAAGGACAAACCGTGCAATTACTTCACAAAAAAAAAAAAAAAAAAGTATTTAGAAACTTCTAATGCTTAGTTTTCTTATGATCAATTTAACTATTTTTAGATCTTAAAAATGTAATTTTAAATACGTAATGGGGAATTGCTAGCCTAAAGGAAATTTACGAGGCTCAATTGTGCATAACATACTCACTAGCTGGACCAGAAATTTTAGTTTATGGATTCTAAATCATAATTTTTTTTTTTTTTACTTATTGGGTTCTCGATAAATTATTTATATATGTTAAAATTAATTTTTAATACAACTACAGGATTTGCGATAAAGCTATTGGGTTATGCTGAACCTATAGATCTTAGGCTATTCCCCCCTAATAGCAATTAATCATATTTAAACCTATTATAATAAGATAGTTACCATATTTATATACTTATTCATATTAGTTACCATATTTATTTACTTATTCATATTAGTTACCATATTTATATACGTATTCATATCAAAACCTATTATGATAAGTTAGTGAGAAAAGGACCAAAATAGTACATTATTTTTGGGTTTGGACCTAAAATCATACATATTCTTTCATATGGAGCATTAATAGTACATTATGTTTGCATAAGTGGTGCACTTTTAGTCAAACTCCCAAATATTTTTTAGAAATTTAACGGAAAAGAACAAAAATGCCCCTGAACTTTTAGAAAAGGTATAAAAATACCCTTTATTCATCTATTTTGCTAAAACTACCCCTCAATTCAACTTTTTGGCTCATTTATTCCCTTTGACTAACAGGCGACACAATTTTTTTTTAAAAAAAAATATTTAAATTACACATGACATTTTATTACTGAAAAATTGATTTATTTTTTTAAAAAGAAATCTGAAAAATCGTTATTTGTAGAATAAGGAAAAATAATTTTTCAAAACCCATTTTTTAAAAAAACAAATGTAGTAAGCCTTATATATATATAAAAACAGAATTGGATTTTCATTAAAACATGTGGAATTTTTTTAAATTTGGAAAACTTTTTTTAACGGGTGGAAACCCCATTTTTTTTAGAAAATTCAATTTTTAAATCTAAAAAACTGATTGTTTTATCAAGTAAAATGTGCAAAACTAATACTCCATAATTTTCTTCTAGATTTAAAAAAAGGCAGGTTTTTTTTTTTTTAAACACAGCTTTTTCCATAAAAAAATTTAATTTTTTTGATTTTTATAAAAATCGAGTTTTTGATTTTGAAAAAAAAAATTAGTGTTGTCCATTAGTCTAAGGACATAAATGCCCAAAAAAGTTGAATTGAGGGGTAGTTTTAGCAAAATAGATGAATAAAGGGTATTTTTATATCTTTCTAAAAGTTCGGGGGCATTTTTGCCCTTTTTCGTTATATTGTAAAAAAGATATTTGGGAGTTTGACTAAAAGTCTTGTACTTATGCAAACATAATGTACTATTAGTGCTCCATGTGAAAGAACATGTATGATTTTAGGTTCAAACTCAAAGATAATGTACTATTTTGGTCCTTTTCTCATAAGTTAGTTGTCACCATATTTATATAAATTTTTTAAAGATTTATTTAAATCATTTTACAAGTGACTTAATTTTATAAATATTGCTCTATATAAAAACCTATGATGAAGCAACTAAGCAACATAAGCAAATCGATCCAAGCCTGATATTGTGGGGTCGATTTATTCCTAATCCATCAATTTGATTCAATCAGCTAGCTAGTTTGTTGGAAAATTCAAGTATTTGACATCCAATTATTCAAAGAGAGACATAAACATGACTTAATTATTGCACAAGTCAATGGAGGAATACAAGGTGACCGTTTTATGTTGTTAAGTCTATTTTACTAAATTGAATAAAGAAACTGAATATTTTTCTTGTTTCAGATCCGAACAATGTGGAAAAATCTTTGAAAACTCCATGACAGGTGCACTGATTTGGAATGTATTTATTTTTGGCTAAGTTCAAAACAATAATTTCAGCAGAGACGAAAAAAAATATTTAGTGATATCTTTTTATTTCCCTTTAAGGCAAATTCAAAATTTGGAGTTTATGGGATATATATTAATAATTTGTACATATTAAATGAACTTTTTAAGAGAAACACATGGTTTGGACCAAAACTATAGGTATGCCGAACCCGTACCTTCTATTCTACCTCCGCCTTCAACCTGCCTAATTTTTTATTGACAGAGTTAGCTAAAGACGGAGCTAGAATTTTAACTATATGAGTTCTGAATTATATTTTAGAACGATGATTTGAAGTGCTAATAACTAGGTTATAAATTTAATATAAGTACATATTTAACGAATTACTTAACACAATACGCTATTTGAACAAACGCTATTGAGTTCGATCGAATTTGTATATGACCTTCTACCTTCACTCCTGGAGTTAACCGGTACGTCCGACACATATATACTAATAAAAAGTAATAGGTATTCGATTAAACAGTCAAGATGTGGGCAAGCTGATCCGGACATTTAAGTAAAAAAATATAACTATATTTGTCAAGATTTCCATCCTCCAAATCAAAGGGTAGTTGTTCTAATGTAGGGACAATTATATTAATTAAACTAACACCTCTGCATGCACATGAAGATGGGAAAGCAAGAAGTGTAAGTTGGGTATTTTCTTAGCTTAGTCACATGAGTCACATCTAATAAAGGTTAAGTGATTTTGAAAATATTTTATTAGGGTAGGTAGTGACATATTTTCAAGAACTTTTGACAATATAAGCACCCAAGACAAAAGGGTTTGTTAAATGGCAGGTAAAATTGGATTACAATGAGGGTAATCTCACTTACCCTCTATATGTCATGCACAAATTTGACTTTTCTGTTTGAACATGTACATTTTATGAAGTGTAAAATCATTTACCTTTAATTTATCAATCTAATCACAAAAAGTGATTATTATTATTATTATTATTATTATTGTTGTTGTTGTTGTTGTTGTTGTTGTTGTTGTTGTTTAACATGTTTATTCTTGAGAATTGAGCGATCAAAATAATAAAGTTACTATTTAGTTAGCGTTAACTAAAGATTGATGACTCAATTCATACCAGACTCTTCTGTCTTATTCGATTGTACACAATCAATGAAAAGAGGAATAACACGATCATTGAAGGTGAGCGGTCTCATATTTTCGAGAAAAAGTATATGATGTCAAAACATTTGGCAAGCACATAAGCTCGATTCCTTTATATATCTTACCTTTGGACTTGAGCGGAGTTAGAGAGACGGAGATGAACACCTTTCGCCAGAAAGTTATATATATATATATAAGGTGAAAGGGGTTCAGTTGAACCTCCTTGATGAATATTTTGTCCTAGATTTCTCCGTCCTCCAAAAAAGTAGAAAAAATAAAAAAAATAAAAAAAATCCACCGGATGATGTCCAATACCCGTATTGAAACTCTGACTAATCCACATTTGCATTTCTTACCAGGGTTTTCTTCATTTCCAGGGCTTGAACCCGAAACATTTGATTATAAGGTTTAGGGATCTTATTTATCCCAGCTATCACAACCTTTTTGTGGTGTCGGAAAACTTATTACTTATCCCCATAAAAAGAACAGGAGTAAGTGAAGTTAAAATAGAAGCATATGTTGAAATTTTAATTAGACCAAGTCTATTTCTTTCTAATTGTTTTAGCTAGCTCCATAAGAACACGTAACTTTTCAATTTATAATTACGTGATGAAATTATTTTGGACATGGGAATGAAAATGACTTTTTTTTTTTTTTTGTTGAATAAATTTGTACCGACGCATGGTGAATGATCAAAATGAAAATGACTTGTGATGTTAAGATTCAGTATTTTTCTTTTTCATTCGTTAATAGAAAATTAAACTCTTTTACCGACTCATTGAATTTCGAGACGAAGAAGGTCTAACTTAAAAGTAGACAGAAAGAGACAACTAACATACTAAAGAAACATTCAATATAGTTTTATTAATTTGTACTTATAATTGTTGAAATTAATTAAGGTTTTGATGTTTTAAAATACAATCTTAATAATAAAGAATATCACTCTCAGACTGCCCCTAAATATGTAGTGAGTATTTTATATTTGTACTAAAAAATCTGTCATCAGCACTAAAAGAATAATATTTACCACCACATAATGCATAGTATTTATGAAAGGGAACAAAAATATACTTTGGAAGTGGTAAGAAAGTAGTCCTTTTCCGCTGCGTCAATTTAAATAAATTAATGGTCCCAAAAGTAGCCAAGTATCAATTTTAATTTGTGGCAATAGTGACAAATCGAGTCACCCTGTCTTCAAAATTAAAGAAGGGGACAATGCCATCACAAAGAGCTTCATAATCCTATAAAAAAAATCATAATAATGAAATGCCAAATTTTGTAAGGAAAAATATTTTCTTAGAAAAAAAAGAAGAAAAGTACACTGCTTGTACTGGGATGGCCTTTCCAGTCTTTGGTATATTGAGTCTTCAATGAAGGAAAAATATATATGATTTTTATTAAAAGACCATGTGCATATGAAGTCAACACCACTTGAAAAATAATACGAAATAAAAATCAGTATGAGTCAAGAAGTAAGCTACCACCTTATCACTCAGATTGTAACTAGTGTATAAGTCGAATTGTGGTTATATGTCGATATTGCTTTAACGAAATCCTGAGTTAGGTCATGAATCTTGAGTTACCACCCCCATTAGTTAAAAAGAAGTAAAACGAAAAAGGAAGCGAGATTGCATCATGTTGGGCACACTGGATTCATCTTGATCTAGTCCATTTTGAATCAAGCAAGTTTTGAGTGGGTTGAATCGTGACTTGTTTATTAATTTGATCTATTTTGACTTCGAAATTTAATCCGACCACCCATCTACCTTATCTACATGTAGTTCGAGTGTTTCAGGTGCCGTAATCGATTTGAGTCAAGAAATAAAGCTCTTCCGCCCCAGCCCTAAACCAGTGCACAAGTCGAATTATGACTATAGATCGATACTACTGGTACAATATCCTGTGTTTGTAGTGGTCTTTGTCACTTGTGTTACCATTCTCATTCTCCCAAATCACACAGGAAACAGAAAAGTCTATTGAGAGAATGAAAGAAATTGAAAAAAAGGTAAATAAAGAAAATAGAAAGGTAATTGAAAAAATAAGAATCTATATATACGACAGTGAGATATATAGGCTAGCTGCTTAAATCAGGGATAGAGACTTCTATTCATATTGAGCATTGTGCCACATCCACGAACATTTTCTTGTCAAAGATTCACAATATTTAAACAACATATATATATATATATATATATATTTTTCCTTCATTATAAAATAGGCAAAGCTGTTTTTAAAATTCTTTAGGGCCTAAAGCTAGAGATACATGTGGATCTTCAAATTATAGAAATTGGTGAAGGTTGTTTGGTAGAAAAAAAACAAACAAAAGTAAAGGAAAGGACAAAAACAAAATTTTAAATGTTCACGGAAATCCCTCCATATGTTGTGTGTTTGTCATCTTCATGATGAAATGGATCAAGAAGATTAGAAAATAACAAAATTGGTCTTTTATGTAGAGATGTACAGAAGTAAGTTCAAAATGATCCTATGAATACACACTATTTAACAATTTTGATACTTTAAATTATCAAAATTAAATGAACACTTTTGATATTCGTCAAATATAAAAACAAATTCTAATTTGTTAGATTTAACTGAAACATTGAGGGAAATTAAAAAGGTTTAACATCAATATACGTTTGGAGGTGCAATTTTTGTTTTCAATCTATTTCTGGAGTATAATGTAATTTTTTGAGGTACACTTTTTGCTACTTTTTTAAATTTATCTTTTTGGGTCTCGTGCAATTTTGGTGTTACGATGTCTGAGATTTAACAAAACTTTCATAGTGTTTTTCTTTCTTTCTTTTTTTCCCACAATTCTCATGAGATCTAATTAACAACTACAATTTGTTAATAGTTGAACGAAGATAAAAAAAGATGTTCACTTTTGACAAACTTTAAAGACCAGCTCAGAATATATTCAAGTGATCATTTTGAACTTATCCTCAAACAAAGGGATCATTTTGTCATTTCTCTCATCAGCGCTACCTTAATTCATCCTTTTAAAACAAAATATTTCATAATTTTTTGTTTTAATTTATGAGTTTAGTTAGAGCCCGTTTGGATTGGCTTATAAGTTGCTTATAAGTTGTTTTTAGCTTTTTTGAGTGTTTAGCTGACCAGCTTATAAGTCATTTTGTGTTAAAATAAGCCCAAAAAAATAATTGACCCGCTTTAGCTTAAATTATCTAAAAAACTTATAAAGTGAAAACAACTTATAAGTTCAAAAAAAAAAAATAAGTTGGGCTACCCCAACTTATTTTTTTTTAGCTTATAAGTTGTTTTCCCAACTTATTTTTTTTTTTTATAAGTTGTTTTCAACATATGTCGCTTTTTTAAGCTCATCCAAACAGACTCTTAGTTATATACACTGATAATAGAGAACGATACATATTTATACAACTAGCTTTGTTATCAGGTTATTACAAGTATTTTTTGTTGACAAATATTAATTAGTTGTAACTTACTAACAAGGTCTTATAAAAATCGTTACTATCAATATATATGACTTATTAAATTCTTTGTTGAATTATTGAGTCCATTATTTATCTAATGCAGACCTACATGGCTACATGATACGTCCTTGTGATATAAATTTATAATGTGATTTGTGTAACATTCTTATTCATTATAATTCAGCCCTTTAAATTAAGGTATTTTTCTTATTTCTATTCATTTTTCATGTAGATAAGGTGGATTGAGTCACTACTAAAAAGAGGTCAATGTCCACCAACATAAATTTCAAGATTGTACCGTGTAGAAAATTAATTAGACTGAATTGCAGCTAGCTGTAAACTATAAATTCTGATGGAGCCAACTTGGACCACATAGTTAGGGTTCACATGCCACAATTATAGCTAACGTTCAATAACACCTTATTTCATGCACATAAGAGAGAAAACACACCTTATTTCAATCTACACCCCCACTCTCTCCCCCCCCCCCCAAGCCGCAAAAGAAAAAAATAAAGACTACCATCCTTAGCCTGTTCTATTTATATTGGGCAAAAAAATATCTGTATTCACGCTGTTAAAAAATGAAATTTTCGACGGACGTTAACTTGATCGAAAATTCGTCAAATTTGGCTCATCGATGACGTTTTTAACAAATTTTTGATTGAAATATGTATTTTCATTTTAATTTTTAACTCATGTTAAGGTCAATTTACTTAATTTAATACTTATAAACATGGAGTACTAACAAGTAATTTAATACTTCGATCATTTGATTTATTGCAAACATTTATGAGACGAGTAAAAGGACTACAGAAACATGTAGGTAACATTTCAAGTAATGGTCAGTAGGAACAATGAATATAAAACTAGTAATATTTAAGGTAAAAATACGATTCACCATTATAACAAGTAATCATTAATGAGTCCTTAAAAAAAAAAAAGGTACAAGAGGGAAAAAATTAATAATGGCAGCGTTAGGTGCTTCACGTAACCTTTTAATTAGGCATATTTGATATCGGTAAAATACGTGAGAGATCAAAATTGAGTACATAAGGAAAAAATAAATGTTCAATTTTAGTGACACATTTTAAAGTCGTAAGAGTTTAGATCCAAAGTGGAATATTATTAGTGAGTTGGATTATTACACATGATATCCAAGTTATTCCGCGTGTAACTTTGGGCGATTATGGGGCAAACCTCAGGGAGCTAGGACGTTGGTTCTCTTAGAAAGTGTATGTCACATCTTAGACATTCCTCGTCGATAAACGGGAGAGATACTGGGTATATATAAAGAAACAAATGTTAGCCCCCTGATGACACGTTCTAAAGTTGTGCAGATTTAGACTCAAAGCAAATAATATTATTCGTGAATTCGGTTGTACACTTTCTTTAATTCTTTGCACATGTAGATATAATAACTGACTGAACACGAATTAGAAAAATAAATGACTTTTAACCTAGATGGTATTTAGATATAGAAACGAAACAATATCTTTCGACGGACAAAAATGAAATAGTAGATAGAGTAATCTGAAAAGACAGAGAACTAATTATTACTGCTTTGCGATATCCCATTTTTGAAAAAGAAATTTCATTCAATGACAAATATCCATTTTGGATTCGATTAACACATATTCGTGCTCAAAAAGCTCACTTTAGGGTTAAAATATTCTCCACCAAAGATGACATTATCTGCAGGGCTCGAATCATAAGCTTTATTAGTCCGAATTCATGCAGGAAAGTTCTACTTTAAAAACCTATAAATATCGATAACTGACTATGTATCGCCGTTATTTTGGTATAACCAGCTAAAAACACTTTGTAAAGTTTCTTTTATCACAAAATAATAAATGCTCATAATTAATAAACATAATAGCCTTTACATTTTAGAGTGAACTTGGTCTAATCTTGGATTAGATGCAACTTTTCGACAAAATTGGGATAATAAAAATCCTTGCCGTATGCTACGATCGAGGGCTACGAAAATTCATGTTCAACACAGAAAGCAAGAAACTTAATTTTACATTTCTTCTACTTTCCATGACATTGTCAAAGAATTGAAAGAAAAAAAAAATTGTCTTTTCGAATATTTAAGTTATCATAATATACTTCTCAAGAACATTGAATCCCACAAAGAAATAATTAATAAAAGGTAAATTATCAATCTCTATGTGATTGAAATAAAAAAGTTTCTACCTTGAGCTAACTAATCCTATTTTTTGCTGCCTTTTTTGACTTTAAAATTAACACTATTAATTTATACTTTTTTTAAAAAAAAAAAAAAGTTTTTGGCAACTTCCTGCTGCCATCAGCAACTTTTTGTGTTACTTTCTGTGGTATCATTTCCTATGATTACGTACTACGTAGTACTATAGTATGTAATAATGTGTTTAAACAGTAGACTAATCAACTTAAAATTTATAGAAGGTGATTATTATTGAAGCAAAAAAGAACATGGGCGTTACTTCAAAATTCCTAAAAATGTAATATTACATGATTTTATTGGTAACATTTATTTTCACGATGTATTAATCGAAACTAAGAAATAATTACTTGAATAATCAGAAACCAATGACGTCAACAAAAATGCTACTACATTTGATCTATGTCATCTGTCTTCGAAGGGTTTTGGACATCGCTTATTTATCTTTATTATCATTTATTTATCTCTCAGAGATGTCTCGCTTACTTAACAATCTATTAATTGTATCCGTAAAGGCCGATAGTTTATAAAGATGCCTTCTTTTCTTTTAAAACGTCAACTATATGAACAAATTCATATTGCCAAAATGACTAATGCTCAAACCTCTTGGAGTATAATATATAGATTAATGATACAAGCAATAATTGCACAATTATAAGTCCGTTAGTTTCCTTTTTATGACTATACCAAAACAAAACCATATAAAAATTTGATTACCACTAGCATGACTATAAACTAGGGAACATAAAAGTAGAAGATCCGTGTTATATGTAAGCTAATTTAGTTCCACAGCAGACTGCACTTTAAACGGCACAAAAAGATAAGAAACAAAGCCATGATAAATAATAATTAGTAAAAAAAAGTCATGTAAAAGGTGAAAATGAAGACATATTAGTCAATTTTCCTTTTTAATAATATACTTTTGAGCCTTTTATTTTCTTACTTTTATCACTTCCTGCACTATTTGGGATCCAGTGAAGCCTGCATTGACTACCACTTCTTTCCATTTCTCATCTCACAAAAATAAAATATAAAAAAGGGCTAATAGCTTTTTTGGTACCTCAATTATTAGTAATTCTAATTTTAGGTCTTGTGATATCTGATTAAATACATTTAACCTTTGATTTTCTAAAATGGACACTTTTGATCCCTTAAGCCACCGTTTAATACTCTCTTTTACGTTAAACTTGTATTGTTACCAGGGCGGATCCACAATATGACATGTGGGTGCACGAGAACTCAAAAACTTTTATCTAAAGTCTGAGAACCCAATTATTTTCTTATGTTAAACTTGAGGTTGCTGTGGAAATCTATAAACTTTAAATTCTGGTTCTGCCTCTACATTTGTTACTCAATAACATTTGAGAGAAATATACTTCTAAAAGTAGTCCAAATACAACATATTTTTTTACCAAAAGGGACCAAAAAGTACACATTTTAATTAATCAAAGTCTAAATATATTGAATCATACAGAAGGACCTAAACCAAACTTTACTAATAGTTGAGGGACCGAAATTGCTATTCTCCCAAACATTTAAAAAAAAAAAAAAGAAATCTTAATAGTTCCAAATAAGTACAAGATTGTTTGACTTTCGGACTTTGTTTTCTTGTTTTTTGTTTTGTCTTTACGCACAAAGTGACTTTCATGAACTCAAATATAGAAATGGAATAGAAGGTCTGGAAATAGAATGTGATCAGAAAGGGTAAAAAGTTAGGGACACAAAATGATGAAAAAATAGAAAACACATAAAAATGGTAAATTATGGTCCCCTCCTATCGGCTATCGGTGGTGAGCCAGAATTTTCAATAAATGATTCAAAATATAAAAAAGTAAACATACGAAGAAGTCAAAAGGAGTTCAACATTTAATTAATATATATATATATATATATATATAATATTTTTAATCATATATAAATAATATTTTTTTAAAATTTGTTAAGATTAATCTCCAAAAGTAGTAACTTCAAATTGATGTTGCTATTTAAAAGGACCATTTTACTTCTTAACCTTTACTTGGAATGACAATTTAATTGAAAGAAACGAAATTATAGAACTGAAAACAACTCTCACTGAAATAATCATAGCAAATCATTTGCCGATTAACCTTTTTTTTACATTTTATAAAGTAATAAATTTAGAGGAATTTAGAGATTTTATGTTACTCTATTTTGTTTAATAAGGTTAGAAAGCTAGATTATGATGATAAGTGGACAACTTAAGGCATAATTAATATCAAAGGATTATAAGAATCTCTTTTGACATGTTTTTAACTAAGCTAGATTATGATGATAAGTGGACAGCTTAAGCATAATTAAAGTTAAAGGATTGTAAGAATCTCTCTTGACATTTTGGAACTAAAATGTTTTTAACTTGGTGGTATTTTTCACATACATAATATAACACCATTCAATATCTTTTTTTTTATTTCCTATTTAATGTTCGATATTCACAACGGATTCCGACTAATTCAAATGCGTTTCAGAAAACATTCTAATTTGAGAGTAAACCGCTTCCTAATAAAGGTGATGTAGTACCACTAAATAGTGGTTAAGTTTGTCGTAGGAAAACAAAGATTAATGTAATAAAGTAATGTAGACACAATGAAATTCAAGAAACTTAGAGCCCGTTTGGATTGGGCATTAGGCTTAAAATGTTTCATAGCTTATAAGTCGAAAAAATAAGTTGGTAGTCCAACTTATTTTTTTTTTGGCTTATAAAGTTCGTTTTCGCTTATAAGTCTTTAGATAAACCAAGTTAAATGGGTCCAATTATTTTTTTGAGCTTATTTTAAGCACAAAATGACTTTAGGCCAGCCAAACACTCAAAAAAGCTGAAAACAGCTTATAAGCCAATTTATAAGCCAATCCAAACGGGCTCTTAGTGGGAAAAGGACCAATTGGATTCACAGTAAAAATTCAATTATTTATTTACTGCTAAAAAGCACTGCTTCCTTTCTTTATTTTTAATTATTATTGCTAATTGAGAGACTTAAATGTACATTGGTGTTGCTGCTATGGTTTTCTCCAAAGTCAACCAAAAGAAGCCCTGCATTTGGTGACAGATCATAAATAAATCACCTGCCCCTAATCACATTTTTTTAATAAAACAAAATTTAATACTCCCTCCGGATAAAAAAAAGAGTCCACTATGCCATTAGCACACCCCTTAAGAAATTACTCACTCTAAGAAAAAAATATAAATTGACTAAATTACCCCTAATTAAATAGGTATTGAGATTTATCACGTAACACTTAATAGAGGTAAATCTGAAAAGATAAGATTAATTATTTCTTGATTTAATAAGTGAAAACTTTTTTTAACTCAAGAAAAAAAAGCTAAGTGGACACTTCTTTTTTTATCCGGAGGGAGTATTATTTTATCAATAAGATGAATCATGAAAGAGAAATGGCTCTCATTTATTTATATCTTACAGATCAAAGCTTAGATCATCAACAATAATGTCTCTGATCAAAGAATTTAATTGTCTAATTTATTTTTAATTTTTAATTTTTTATTTTTTTATAATCTCAAATTCTCAATCTTTTGTATGCATCTCATTTACATCTCTCAACTAGCTATTCTCAAATTTTCCTTTCAGTAAATTTGACCTTACAGGTTCCTTTTTCTAGTAAAATTCATTAAATGCTTCTCTTTTTTAGAGTCTTTATCATAACCCCATTTGCTTACATCTCTCACATTTTCATCAATTTTATCACTGAAAGACTCAATCTTTATTGACTCTATGTTCATTTCTTGTTGTCAAAAGCCAAAAAAAATTGAATCTTGGTGAGTTTTTTTTGTAGTTTTCAATAAAATATGAATTGGGGTCTTGTTAAAATCCATGAAAGTAGTGTTCTTTCATATTTTCATCCATTTTTTTACTGAAAGACTGAAACTTTTGAGTCTGTTTTCCATTCTGCTGTTCATTTCCTATTGTCAAATGCCAAAAAATTGAATCTTGATGAGTCTTTTTTGTTATTTTCAAGAAAATATGATTTGGGGTCTTGTTAAAATTCATGAAAGTAGTGTTCTTTCACATTTTCATCAATCTTGAAAACCTCTGAAAGATTTCACTTTTTGTTCATTTCTTGTAGTCATAAGCCAAAAAAAAAAAAAAAAAAAAAAAGTTGAATCTTGGTGAGTTTTTCTTATAGTTTTCTTGAAGATATGAATTGGGTACTTGTTAAAATTCAAGAAAGTAGTGTTCTTTCTCCATCAAATGAACCATTATTAACACCACTTTCTATACATGATTCTTCTAGTGGGGGTGGTGGTGGTGGTCCTTTTAATTTGAATAACAAGGTGAGTCCAAGTATACTTCTTGTCATCATAATTCTGGCAATTATCTTCTTCATTTCTGGTTTACTTCACCTACTTGTTAGATTCCTATTAAGGCCACCAAATAGAGATCCAGATGATTTAGACAATGTAACAGCTCTTCAAGGTCAATTACAACAACTTTTTCACCTTCATGATGCTGGTGTAGATCAATCTTTTATTGATACACTACCTGTATTCAATTACAAATCCATCATTGGTGTTAAAGATCCTTTTGATTGTGCTGTTTGTTTGTGTGAATTTGAGCCTGATGATAAACTTAGATTGCTACCAAAATGTAGTCATGCTTTTCATATGGAGTGTATTGACACTTGGCTTTTGTCTCATTCAACTTGTCCTCTTTGTAGAGCTAGTCTTTTGCCTGATTTCTCTTCATCATCAAACAACAATCATAGTTGTTCCCCTGTTGTGTTTGTTCTTGAATCTGGTAGTGAAAGTTCAAGAGAAAATGTAAACAATCTTGTTCCTAATAGTCATGAGTTTGTGGGATATTCATCAAGGAGGAACAATTCAATTTCAAGATTGAGTTTGAGTAGTTCCCATTTTGAGGACAACATTAATGTTTGTGATGTGGCAAAATCTTGTGATGAGATCCAACCAAAAGAAGGGGAAATTGAAAAAGTTGTACAAGTGAAGTTAGGCAAATTCAAGAATGTGGATCCATCACAAGATCAATGTGGTGATAATGAAGAAGGAAGTAGCAATAATATTGATTCAAGAAGGTGTTTTTCAATGGGATCATTTGCTTATATATTAGATGAAACCACAGCTTTACATGTTCCTATTAGGAAAACACCATCAAAAAAGCAATCAACCAAGAAGCCAAATCATAGGCAAGCTATGTCTGAATGTGGATGTGATTCAAGAAGGGAATTCAATGGATTTGAAGCATTCAAATTTGCTGAAAATAATCTCATGCACAACATGAATAGCAACGATGAAAACAAGATTCTTGAAGAAGGGAAGAGTTGCAAAAGAGAGAGCTTTTCAGTGTCCAAGATTTGGTTAAGGGGTAAAAAAGATGATAGTAATACTAATTCAAGAAGGGCATTTTCGTTCAGATTTCCGGTCGGCCTGAATGTTCCAGTCCCGGCGGAGCTAGAGGGTCCCGCCGCGGCCAAGAATGGTGGTGGTGGTGATGGTGGTAGTAGGAGGACAGCTTCAGAGATTGATATTGATACATGGGCAAAAAATGGAGGATGTGATGAAGAAAATCAATGTTGCAATACATTGGAATATCAACCAAAAACACCATCTTTTGCAAGAAGAACACTTCTTTGGCTTATGGGAAGACAAAACAAAGTTGTACACTCTTCTTTCTCATCAAATCTCTAATCTTTTGTTTGTTTGAAATCTTTATAATCACTTTTTTTCAGATAGGTGAAATATTTGGAAGGTTAATAGTATCTTAATACAACATTTAGCAATCTTGTGTATCAAATTGATGACCTTCAAGAGTAAATCAGTATAGATGATCAATTTCTTTTTCAAGTTTTAGCTTAGTGTTTTTTTAGTTTTCTATACTAAATTTTCAAATTAATTTTCAAGTGATTTTACAGCTGTGCTTGGTAGTGTTTGAGTTTTCTTCGTCATGTATTTATGAGTGCTTGGTAGTGTTTGAGTTTTCTTTGTCATGTATTTACGAGGCAGATTTTGGTTGTAATGTTATAAAGGCTATTACAGGTGGTAGAGTGGTGGTTGTGGTCACTTCTTGCATTCAAGAAGGGATAGTTAAGTTAAATTTTGAAATTGTAACCACTTTTGTGTTGTTCCCTAGCTACAAATTCAGAGATATTAAAATTCTGATAAATGCTTGCTGAATTTAAATTTAAAAGTACTTTAAAAATCAAGGAACATAAATATTAGAGTAATATTTGATTGTATTGTCAATTTGTGTGCAAGTTCTCTCTGGTATTCTCACAGATGTTTGGTTTCATGTTTAATGGTGTTTGCATCTTCTTGGAAACTTGATGTGGTGCACCTCATGAGTTAGCTTTTGAAATTAGGTTCAAGGTTTATTTTTTTAATATTGTATTGAACTAGACGTAGTAGTAGCATTTGCCGACCACTTTTCGGTTCTGTCTTTGGAGGAATTGTCACTGTCATGGAGTTTCAAATTCTACGAGTGAAACTCGGGGACATTGAAACTCCATGATGATGTCATAAAGTTTCACAAGAAGAATTTTAAACTTCATAACGGTGACTATTTTTCAATTACTAAAGCGAAAAAGTCGCTATTTGTGAATTTTATCGCGAGCTAGACCCATTGTTACTCTTGGTCTACTAATGTTTAGGGCTCCATATTGTATTGTCCATGCACAAAGTATTAGTCCTAGACGCACGGGGTGTTAAGTGAGCCATATTGGTTGAACGTGTATCAATTAGATATCTAATAAGCTAATGAGGAATGATTTATTCTCTTTATATGATTTTGAATAATCGTCTTATCAACTAATTTTCTGAGTTTAGTTAGATTCAAGTTCCATTGATTTTGAATCGTGTTCGTCTTATGAACTAATTTTCTGAGTTTAGTTAGATTCAAGTTCCATTGATTTTGAATCGTGTTCGTCTTATGAACTAATTTTGTGAGTTTAGTTAGATTCAAGTTCCATTTTTTTCTCGAAATGAACGTGTATCAATTAGATATCTAATAAGCTAATGAGGGAAATTGTATCATCTAACTACATTATCTTTCCTAATTAAGAGCTAGTTAAAAATCCATCTTAAAAGAATTCAATGAATTAATATGGCTCTCTCAGTATTTCTCTAGTATTTTTGTTTGCTTTGTTCGACTTTTAATTATTTCGATATACAAAAGTCAAAACATAAGCTAAATAGAATTATATGTTATGTGGCATCAACACATTCCTACAGAAATAGATCCTAAAGTCACTGATCAAATAAAGGAGGACTACTTAATAGTATCACTACAAGAAAGTACAGAAATGACAACAGCTCATTTGGCAACAAAAATAATGTAGTTGGCAAAATTTAATATTTGGTAACAACTTAGTTTTATTGTTGGCATATATGATGAATTTTTTAAAAGTGAACTTTTGTTTTGTTGCCAAATAATTTAATTTTGTTGTCATAGTATTGACTGTTGTTGCAAAAAATACTTTTGGCAACAACAAAAAAGTTGTTGCACGTCGTTGCAATAACAGCCGATGGAAAAATTTTATGCAACAACAAAAAATGTTATTGCCAAAAGTACTTTTTGCAACAATTGTCTATATTTTTGTTGGCAAATGTCTTCTTTCTTGTAGTGTATATTCGATATTTATTGGCTTGATATAAATATTTAAAAAATTTCAATAAGCGGAAGAGCTAGAAATACTAAATTAGTTACTAAGAGCTCGTTTGGTAGGAGGTCTTAGCTAAAATAGTCATGGTATTAGATGTGATATTATTTTATACCATGTTTGGTTGACATTTTGGGGCATGTATAACTAATACATGAATTATTTAATATATCAAAAGGTGTATTATCTTATCCCACCACCACCCAGGGATAACTTATCCATGGATAAAAACTAAAATGAAAAATTAGCCTTGTTTTGTTCCAAGAAACCTATTAAGACCAAACATCCAAGGGTATAATTGTAACAAATTATTTCTTAAGTTTTATAAATAAATAAATATTCAAATGGTATCTTTTATGTCTAATTTTAGCGCAATGAACCAAACACTCAACAAAAATAATCCCTCTATTACTAATCTATATATTACTAATCCTTACATTACTAATCCCTACGCTATTAATCCATGTATAACTTGTTTTTGAACCAAACGACCGTGTGTATAGAACATGCCGGATCAAGATGATAAATTAGTTGGGGAACCGTGTGTAGCACATGCACTAAATTTATTTATGCTTATTTATTCATTTATTATTATTTTTATTAAATGATAAATTAGTTAGAATTAATAACTGTATAGAAATCTTCCGTATCGTTTCTTTCTAATAATCTCTTTCAGGGTTTGGGTTCGTTTCACGTATCATTAATAAGTTTATTCATTATAACTGTAAAGTCGCAAAATTATTTTTGTCACATTAAACTAACTAATTTTACTCACTATAATGATAAAGTAACAAACCTATTTCTTTTGAACGTTTAAGAATATTGCATCTAGTTCCAAAAATGAGCAATTTAGCCTCCCTATGATTTCACTCAGGAAAATTGTTAAATTTGACAAAATAATAGGACAGGGTATTCAAATTTGGAATATAGTTTTTTTTTTTCAATCCCTTTAATTTAATTGTTCAACCTTTAGCTGACTCTACTTAGTCTTGGAACATTTAGTCATTATGATTAGTTGCAGTGTTGACTTAGTATTTCTCCTTTTAGATGAAACATAAGACTTGACTAAATGACTGTGCATGGTTAGGTATTTTCTTGGTTGAACCTTAACCATCCAGTATCCGAATTCATTCCGAGCCCGACTAATTTAGACTCGAATCGGTTAACGCATTAAAGGATAAGGCGAATTCATTATTAAGAAGTTTTTTATTTCAAGCTTGAACCTGAAACTACTAGTTAAGAATGCATGATCCTAGCCCTCCGACTACATACCTTGATGGAGGTATTTGCTTGGATGTTTTTTATGATTGAACCTTAACTATTCGGTATCCATAGTCATCCCTGCACCGACTAATTAGAATTCGATTCGGGCTGGCTCATTAAGAGGGTAAAATTCTCCTTATCAATAAGTTTTTCATTTTCAAAATTGAAACTCGGAACTGCTAGTTAAGGACGGAGGGATCCCCGACTATCCCATCACATACTTTGATGGAAACCATTCTTAGATATAGTTGTCAACATTAGTAGGTATAAAGGAGTTCTCAAGGGGACACCTGAACTTTCCATTTTGGAAATTGAAGTATATCCAACCAACTTTGTCCTAATTGCACTAGTTACCCATTTATCTATTTTAAAGTAGTAGAAATTAATTTTGAGCAAGATTTTTTTTTTTTTTTAAAAAAAGAAGTCGGCACAACTTAATCCTTTGGCCATATTAAGAGAACCTATTTTATTAATTTTGCCATGAGATATACTTTATTGAAATATAATATCTTAATTTTCAACATCAAAATCTAGTTCATAAATCGGAGATTGTTCAAGATCATATGGAGAAATCAAAATCCTCAGCACGTAATCAATGTGAGACAAGTTAAGAGTCCTCTACTATAGGTCGAAAATCTTTAAGAGTCCTCTATTATAGGTCAAAAATCTTTAAGAGTCCTCTACTATAGGTCGAAAATCTTTTCTCTTCTCTGTACTGTACACATTTCAATGAAGGAGAAAATATTATCCTTCCCTCAAACGAAAGAACAATTAAGGAATTTTGTTTATACGTTTGCAACAGTTAAAATAGTTAGCAAGAAGTTGGTAAAGCACAGCCTGTTGGAATTGCATTTAATGAATGACATTTTTTTTCTTCTTTTCTAAATTAAATGTGAATTGAGAAGAAAGAGATAACAAAAACATTAATGGCTGATGTTATTACTTGTCACAAGTACAGTTAAGAGCTGTTGTCTTGGTGTTTTATGTATCTAGTCTATCTTCTACACCTCATTGCATGTGGTCCCATATAGTAATAACTAGATCCATCTTTTTACCTCTCTTTGCTAGATTATTGATGATTAATTTTTTAAGATGTAGACTGTCAAGAAATGTCATAGCATGGATGAGATTCTTCACCTTTAATCAACAAATTTAGGTTTGAACTATGGGAGTATAGAAAATCCTGCGAACTCGGATTAGTCGATTGAAACAACTTCGTGAAGAATCCCTTTATCAAACGTCTCCGATAGTATTACTTTCTCATGAAAGTTGTAAATTAAACACGACATGTTAAATTATGTAATCTTGTCAAAAATATGATGGATTCGGTGAAAGCTTAGAATTTTTCTCTTTTAAAGTTTCAGGCAAATTCTATCGGAAATAAACTAAAGTTTCAATTACATTTAAAACTTTTCCAATAGAATCCGTGAGTAGTTTGGTAGCTAGTTAGGAGGAGAGTTATTCATGAAGTAGATCCTACATAAGTAATACCACGTTTGGTAGGTGGTTAGGAGTTACGTTATTCATATATAAAATTAATACGGTGTTTGGTTTGCAATTTAGAAACCTGCATAACTAATATATGTATATGTTATGAGAAAATCTATGTATTATTTTATGCAGGATAAAAGATGGAATGACTAAACCCTGCATTACTAATCATGCATAAAATAAGACATAGATTCCCTCATAACTAATTTTTGCATCATTAATACCTACATAACTCTAACAAGCAATTGAATGAATCTAGGTAAACTCCACTCCCTGAATTGAATTACTCCCCAATTAGATTTGTAGAATCTACCTTATTTTACTATAGAAATAGTAATATATTATAAAGAGTTATATTATAATTGTAGTGTAAAGAGTTTTATCATGAGTTAAATCCATTTGATTCACCTCCCCTGAACACGATCTACCTTATAGTAGGTGGATGTTTTCTTATATAGGAACTAACTGTAAAATCACTATGGGTGGACACTATTCCCTCCGAGCCATACTCTAAGAAACACAAAAATATACTCCCTCTGGATCAAAATAAGTGTCCATTTAGTTTTTTTTTTCTTGGGTCAAAAAAAGTGTGCACTTATCCGATCAAGAAAGAATTAACCTTGTTTTTTCAGATTTGCCCCTATTAAGTGTTATATGATCAAATCCCAATGTCTATTTAATTAGGGGCAGTTTAGTCAAATTACCTATTTTTGTCTAGGAGTTAGTATTGTCTTAAGGGGTGTGCAAATGGCTAAGTGGACTCTTTTTTTTTTTTATCCAAACGGAGTAGAAATTAAAATAATCTGTTTTACGAGTTAAATAGTGATTGACGTAAAACGTTTCTGCACGGTCAGTGCATATAAGTGGTGGATGTGTTCTTAATTTCCCATATTAGGAAGGGTAAGTAAACGGAGGGAGTAGTTATCATTTTAGAAAATCAAGGTATAATTAGTTGCTTGTTTTCACCTTTACCCTTAATCATAATTATGGAGAGATATTAATGTGTTGAAAAAAAAGAGAGTAGTATTAATTGACAACAGTAATAAATCAGGATAATTTAGTCAAATTACCCTCTAATTAATGTTTTCCTTAAGGGTGTGGGAAAAAAAAAAGACAAGTAAAATGGATCGGAGGAAGTATTGATCTACGACATTGTTATATGAGCTAATTTCAGTATTCTTTTATCTATTACTTAATTTAGTACATGCTAATTAACTTTGACTTATCGAAAACAATCTCTCCATCTTCATAACCTTCCCAGACTCCACTGGTGAAATTGTACTGAGTATGTTGTTGCTAATTAACTTGACTTAGTGTGAGAATTATTGTAATTTTATTATTGTTGAAAAATTAGAAATTAAATATAAGAGCCTAAAAGTTGAGCAAATACCATCTCTTTCTATTTTTATTTTCTTTAGGTTTTTTGTTTCTTTTTCTTTTTAGCTTTTCTTTTGACGTAAATTTGTGCACAAATGACAAAAACAAGAAATCTGTCAGGTCAAAGTTAGTTTTTTGGAGTTTTTGGTTTACCGTTTGTTTGAACTTTGAAGTAATGTAAGTTTGTCCTTTTCATTATCGTACTGAACAAACACCTATGTCAAAAAAGGGCACATGCGTCATATGGATAATGTGAATTGACTTTCAAGTTTAACTCCTTTACTTTTATTTTTGACATTTTAAGGATTTCTCAGTAGCTAAGGAAGAAGAAACAATTTGACATTGAATCATTTAGCAAATAGAAAGAGGAAACAAGACGTTTTGACATATATGTAGAGTCTCTTAAAGTAACTACTAAAATTGTGGCGAAGCCGTAAGTACTGTTAGATGTCTAAGAGCTTGTTTGGATGGTAGTTAGTGCTAGCTTTATAATGTATCATGTTGTATTATATTGTTTTGATAAATACAAAGTTTAGATAAATTGTATCATTTTCCGTCTTCATAATAGAATTATCAAATAATAAGTTAGGTCAAGATGAAAAATAACAAAAAAGGTATAACAACGCGATCACACTAAATCAATCGTTACATAAATGACATTTTTCATTGTTACGTAACAAATGGCTTTGAAACAGTAAAAATTAAAACAAATATTGTTCTTAAAGTAACAATAGGATGCAATACAAGGTAACAACCATCCGAACAAGTTGTAAGGTCCGAACCCTGAGAATAGAGTCTCTTTTGAGAGGACGCTTAATTTATTAAAGTGAAAATTTCGACCGCAAATCTGATTAGTCAGAATTCAAAACAGCTACCGAACAACAGAAACAAAAAGAAAGTCCCTTAAGTTAACTCTTATATGTTTAAGAATGTAAGACCTTGCCCATACTGCCTAATAAATTCAAAAAGAATGCAAACTGAAATATTAGAAAACACCTCGTCGATTTTCTTTTCTTACCATTTTTTACGTTAAATTTTAATTTCCATTAGGAGAACAGGAATACTTGAAGTTCCATACGTACGTTCACATATTTTATTGTTGAAGGGTAAATTGTTTAGGCCAGTTTCGATGCACTTCGACTACTCGTCACTTGACAGTTCCTGTCTGTCTTTCTATGGTTTTTAAACTTTGAAGTCTCGTAAAGAAAGAATAGTAGACTAGAACTTGATAAAGATTATAAAACACAAGCCATTTTCACTTATTTCATTGACGACGGCTCGTTGGAGCCTTGAATGACGTTGAGGAGTAATTTGTATACATGGGTGTGATTATAGCCAACCAAACTTTTGGCCCAATATTGGGCAATTTATACTTTTGGGCTCAAAGAAGAACATCAAGCTGAGCCCAGCTACTGCTATGTGCTTTTTGTTGCTGTAGAATAGGTTAAATTTCCTAAATAGCCACTCTTCAACCATTGTAATTGAGAAACAGTCACTGTCATGAAATTTCAAATTTCAAAGGTGAAACTCCAAGACATTGACTATTTTTAAAAAACATGGATTGCAAAGTGGCCCATGAACACTATTTCTACTTTAAGAATCAACTAATTGGTCTCGGTTTACTTGAATTAAAGGATGTCGCTTTGTTTTTAATTTCTTAGCATGCAGATGAGGAAGGAGTAATAGCCGATGATATCATCGGGGAATTGAAAATAAGCATAAATCAGGAGATTTCCGAATAGGCCGTTGAATATGCAAGATAATTCATCATCACTATATACGTAGGATGAATACATAAATACAGTTTTACATCCAAGTAGAAATCTTTGATTCTATTTTACTACAAAGTAACCTAATTTATGGGGAGACTTGAAATTCAATGACGCCCAAAGCTCTAGCAAGCTTTAAGAACAAGAAGCATGAGTATATAGCTAAAAGCCTAACACCAAAGAACTTATCAAGTTTCATATCTCTCTTGGGCAAGATTACCAAGGCCCAAAGTAAGCCCAATATCAAGAACCCAATGGTTTCATAAACAGTTGAGTCTGTTGGCACAATATAACTTGTTAGAAATGCTTTCCAAGTTGTGAATATGAGTGATAGGCCCAAGCCCACATGAGTATTGAATATAGGCCCAGCATAGCATCCACATAAGGCCACTTTGGTTCCTCCTAGCCAAGTGGTCAATGGACGCTATTTCTATTTTAGAATCTACTAAATTGTTTGGTTAACCTGAGTAAAAGGATCTCTTTTTGTTTTTAATTCTTGGCACACCGAAATGAGGAAGGACGTAATAATCGACGTTATCTTCAGGGAATTGAAAACAACCATAAATCAGGAGATTTTCAAATAGGCCATTGAATATACAGGATAATTCATCATCATTATATACGCAGGATGAATACATAAATACAAGTATACATCCAAGTAGAAACCTTTGATTCTACTTTACTACAAATTAAAGTGCTTCAACCTAGTTTTATGGGGAAACTTGAAATTTAATGAAGCCAAAAGCTCTAGAAAGCTTTAAGAACAAGAAACATGAGTATACAGCTAAAAGCCCAATTCCAAAGAACTTATCAAGCTTCATATCTCTTTTGGGCAAGATTACCAAGGCCCAAAGTAGGCCCAATAGCAAGAACCCAATAGTTTCATAAACAGTTGAGTCTGTTGGCACAATATAACTTGAAGGAAATGCTTTCCAAGTTGTGAAAATTAGTGATAGGCCCAAGCCCACAAGGGTATTGAATATAGGCCCAGCATAGCATCCACATAAGGCCACTTGGGCTCCACTTGGCCCACCAGTTTTAGCTAGTGTTACATTAGCTACCAAGTCTCCTAATGAGTTACCCCATGCAAGAACTGTCAGGCCCAAAATTGATGGGCTGATACTAAGGATTAGGCCCATTGAAACCAACAAAGAAATAAGCTCTTCTGCCAATATGTAAGTCCAAGTAATGCTCATTAAGAAACCAAGCCCAAGCCACAAAAAGTTGAACTTCTTTGGAGGGTGAAGCCCATCACTAGTGAAATACACAACAAGCCCACAAGCAAGGCCAAGAACTCCACCAAATCCATAGGCCCAAGTACTTGATTCAGGCCCAAAGAAATCCCAAATGAGAACCAATAGCAAAGGAGCTAAAGTGATGGAGACAACTGCAAATGTTTTTGACCAATTCTCTTGTGAAACATTTGGAATTGTTAACTTTCTTGGCAAGTCAAGTGGCAATTCAAGAACATACCCAATTTTTCTCAACACACAAACAATTTCCCTTTGCTTTTCACTTTGTATCTCACCCTTATTCATCAACAAAGGTACCCTCAATTCACATGACAATTCTTGAGCCTTTTGCATGTCATAAACTATTGGCAAAACTAACAATTCATCTGTCGCGGTTTCTGCAGTATCCAAGCATTTCTCTTCTCGTACGTACATTTCCGAGACGAATATGAAGCAAACATAGAGAGGATATAGAAAAAAGAAAGCCAAAGCACCCCATAAGTGAATCTTGCCAATGATGATCACAACAAGAAGACAAACAACACAAAGAATCAAGAACAACACATTCCTCATAAAACTTGCCTTCTTGATTTTCCTCCCATGTTGGCTAATTGAAATACTTGTAATTCCAGCAACTACACTTGAAACAAAGAAAGAACCACCAATTATACTATTGAGTCCAATATTATTTGTACCATCATTCATGAAAGAAACAATACTAGAGAACAAATCAGGTGCACCATTTCCAAGAGAAAGTAGTGTAACTCCAGCAATTATAGGTGAAAGTTTCAAAC
This sequence comes from Lycium ferocissimum, assembly GCF_029784015.1. NCBI lineage: Eukaryota > Viridiplantae > Streptophyta > Magnoliopsida > Solanales > Solanaceae > Lycium > Lycium ferocissimum. Next base: position 98,228 of record NW_026713343.1, on the reverse strand, counting down.
TTTTTGATAGCCCTTCAAGTGAAGAACAAAAATAACTACTTGCAGTATCACCTAATAAATAGAAAAGTAGAATAAGCCAAAGGGCTAGCAAGGAATATCCAAGAATTGGGCTAAAAGTGCAATAAAAAAGTTGCAGATAAAATATATATCCATCAGGTTTACACCCTTTATGGGATTTAACATAAGTGCACTTTTCTTCTCTACTATTGAACTTTTCAATACCTTTACAACCAATATCTTTGCCTAGCAAGAAACTATCTTTTTTTGGCTTTGTGAATGTGTTGTTTAGAGAAAAATTGGAATTTGAAGAGTAGAGATGAAATGTGAGGCAAGAAATTATAACAAGGAAGGTGATATTGAAGAATAAAGTTGGAATCTTGGTTCTATACTTGGAGAGAATATGAAAAACAGCCATTTTTTTTAGTGAGAAAGCTGATTTTGGAATATGAAAATGGTTGCTATGTATAATGGACTTTTTGTACAAATTTGGATATGTGGGGACAAAGACATACAGATTCCTTAGTACTGCTGTTTTGTTAAAAGGAAATCTCCTTGGAAAAAGAAAACGCGCTGTTGATAAACAAAAAGGAAAAAGAAAATAGAAGCCAAAATTTCAAAGCACAAAGACACGTGCCAAATTGCAAACAACTTGTTTGCTTATCAAATGTGTTAAAGAGATTATCTTACAAATGCCTAGCTATCAATGATTCAATTAATTTAAATTTGTGCTAAGTTCAGGAAATTCAGAGTTCATCGCTTAAATGGTTATTAACCACAACAACAACATCTTGGGTAAATTCAAATGGTAGATGCGGAAAGGGTAGAGTGTCTGTAACCTACTTTTATCTTGGGAGGTAGGAGGCTTTTTCCTTAGGTAGGCGACAAAGACAAACAATTCAAAGCAGTATAAAAGATATGAATTTTTTTTGTAAAAGCATGAAAAAAGCTGACTGAAAAACAAAGAAGCAGTAATTAACTACCACAAAATAAATCGCTTAAATGGCTAGTTAACTACTGAAAATTATATATGGTTGTAAGAATTTGTTATTTTATCATAAAAATCACTTCTCTATAATCATTTCAAACAAAAAATTATTTTGACTAATTTTAATTTTTTTTTTTCCCTGACTTGGCATGGATATTCATCCACGCGGACTTTATTAATCAGACGCGTCCAGAATGATTTTTCATATTCTACACCCTCGTACATTCATAAATGCTTCACTACATTAGTCATGTCAACGGGTATAAAGTAATTCAGATTTTGCTTTTTGTTTTGAGATTAATTTAGTCCAAGTGAACTCAGGATTACTTCTTAATTCTCAAAGAAGTCTTATCTCTTTCGAGTCCAATTTCAGTCTCTAACTAACTTAGTCAATACTCCATCCGTTTCAATTTATGTGAACCTATTATTATTTGAGAAGTCAAAGTGATTTTTTGACCACGTTTTCATTACATTATTTCTAGATAATTTGAATTAAAAATTATCATGACTCATAGTCATTTTTCTGTAATTTCTAAGGACCTGTTTGACCATGAGAATTTTCACTTTTTTCCGGAAAATTATTTTACTTTATTTGGAAATCAACGTTTGGCCATGAAAATTCCAAATACAACTTCACACCAAAACCTTGTTTTCACTTTTTTTCCACTTTCAATACGTTTAAACAACCAAATATTCTTTGCAAAAAAAAAAACGCAACTCCATCTTCAACTCCAACTTCAAAATTCCAAATAAAGTGAAAAAAAATTGGTTTTCATGGCCAAACGCCTACTAAATATATGAATTTTATTTTTACAAATTTAATAAATCTATGTCAAAATTGACGGTCAAAGTTATAAAGTGTGACCCTCGTACTCTAAAAAGGTTCACATAAATTGAAACGAAGGGAGTAAGTCGGAAGAGAATATTTAGTAATATTCGATTTCATGTCTTAAGAACTTGACTCAATAGAGAAAAGAAGATCAGATTAAAAGAAATTTCACTTTCCACCATTGACCTTGATTTTCATACAATTTGAAACTGGACCTAACGTTTTGAATCCTGCTTAAGGTCGACTTTCACTTCTATACCAGGAACGTATTCAAATCCAAAACATTTGCTTATGTATGTGAATGTGATTAGTTCAAAGATTAAAAAAAAAAAAGAATATTTTTCGTGATATCAACATGACTATGTCGACAAAAGGAGTCCAACACGAAAATCCTCTAGAAGTTACAATTGTTGGAGAATCCGAGTGCACACATGTGCTTAGTCATTACAACACTTTTATCTCCTCGATGATCTAATCGAATCAACAAAAATATTATTAAAATGAGCCCTTAACGTATGGAAGATTTTGTCTAGTGGGCTTGACTTATTATTACTTAATCACCATTATTATTTTTATTTTTTTTGGAACCACAAGGAAAATCTATAATTGCTATTTCTTAGTGAGCACACTGGGTAATTTGCTTCATTTGTCTGATAACTACGACACCATCTGAGATGTAAATATGTAAAGCGAAATCCGGTGAGGCAGCTCTAGCGAAAATACTTCTTTGGTGAGAAAAATCGATCCCAGATCTCTCATATGAGAAACCACTCACCCAACTAATTCAGCGAATCCTTACGAATATTAATTATCATTACTGTATTTATTGTAATTTTATTTGTACACGAATTTGGATATAGACAATAGAGTTCTAAGACTACTTTTAATGCAGTGTCGACATACTGTGTATACACATATTATTTTTCAGAAAAGAAAATACCATTTTACATCTATTTATTTATTTATTTATTTATTTTGCAAGGTATTATCGACTGACCATGGGTATCTTATCGAACTAATAATGTACTACTATATGACACTTGGCTTGGATATACATATTCATCTCTTTTCAAATTCAAGAAATATTTCACGTTTTTTCTTATTGTTTTGTTATGTTAGGATAAAATTCACAAGATAGTCACGCTTTTGTTTCCGTTATTCAAAACAGTCTTTGTTATGGACTTTAAACTTCAAACTTTTACGACTGAAAATTTCAGGACATTGTCATAGAAATAATTTTACCCGTCAAATTTGGAATTTCATGATAACTACTTTTCAAAGATAAAGTCGAAAAGTGGTCAGTGAACATTATTTTGCATTTTGTTTACATTTTCATTATCCCCTAACTCTAAAAGATAATGTCCTAAAACTTCACCTGTAAAATTTGAAACGTCATGATTATTTTTTAAAGTCAGAGATGAAAAATGATCAGTGGACACTATTTCTATATCTTGTTTCCATTTTCATTTAAGAACCAATGTCCTGGAATTTCAGCTGTGAAATTTAAAATTCTATCATAGTGGTTATTTTTCAAAGGCAACTGAAAAGTGATCAGTGAACATTATTTATACGTTTTATCTCCATTTTCATTAGCTAGACTCTATCTTTATGATCCAATATCTTGGAGTTTCACCTATGAGATTTCAAAATTCATGACAATGACTATTATTAAAAAACAAAGCCTAAAAGTGACAGTCGACATTATTTTTAGGTTTCATTTCAACTTTTCACTGGACTCTATCTTTAAGAGCCTAGGAAAGTGATAGCTGTGCAACTAAAATACAAAACAAAATGCCGAGATTTAGGTATGGGTATGAACTGGGACGTCGACCATGGCGGCTGGTGATATATCTGCTAAAATACAAGTCATCATCATTTCAAATTTACCCCACACTTCAAATTGAGAATTAAGCTCAACCTTCCATTTCAATTGGCTCTTCCACTTGCATATAGATAATAGGAACAACAGCCATCACTATTGCTTTGGCCAAGATGTAAATTCCCCTAGTTGTGCCCTAGAAGCTTGGACCGTGCTACACAAAAGACAGGTACTCTCTTCAATTGCGGAGTTGGGATTTTTATCGCAAGAATTTAAAATATAGAGAAGTAAATGCACGATTAACTAGGCAAGAAAATTCAACATCTACGATATATATATTAAAATAATCTTGATCTTGTATGAAGGGGGTCCGGATGAACCGCTTCCTCCCTCAGCTCCTTTTTATATACTTTCATACACATCGATTTATATGGCCTTTTCTTTTTTTTAGTCGATCTAAAAAAAACGACACATTCGCTTATTTGACAACATTTAATTTTAAACTTTATCTTTTACGCTTAACGAGATGATTTATAACCATACAGATATCTTTGACTTGTTTTTTCAAATTTTTTTCTTTATTTCTTAAACTTCGTGTCCAGTCAAACTATCTTTAACTCTTCCTTAAATGAGAAGTTAATGATATATATATGTTCTTGTTTGGAGTAATAAAGGTGAAATAAAAAAAATGTGTTTTGGTTTTATAAAATGTCTAATATTTTGAAATATTTTTTTCGGCTAAATTGTCAGATAAAAGGAATCGGAGGGAGTAAAATGTAAATTTGATTGCTGTGAAATAATGAAAGACTCATAGATCCTTACAAAAATAATAATGCATATAACTCAAAAACTTTCAAGAATGTGCATGAGATTGAAACTGACTGTTCATTATTTGAAAAAACAAAAAAAAATTATTAGTTGTATATAAGAAAAAATGTAGGGTATTGGAGTGGGGAAGGAAGAATCTTGTATTTATCAATATCAGAACAAGAAACATATGCGAGAAGATTTGCATGTGTGTGATAAAGAAATGCCAACCAAGATATTATTTGGAATATATATTCGAGTTTAGGTTTCAATAATTTATACTCCTAGTTCATAGTGACGTAAATAGAATTTTCACAAACGTTTTCAATATTATAAAGAAGTGAATAAATAAAAAATAATGATTATTTTACTTATCATATTTATATATACATATTTATCAAAAGATTTTGACGAAACGATATATGCAACATCTGGTTGAGGCAAGGTATATTTGCCTCTACTAATTCATATAACAACTAATTGATTATTCCGCTACTTGAACACGTTCATAAAAATAGAAATTAGGGGAAATGGTCAAATTTTGCTCGTGTACTATTTGAGATTGCTCAATTTTGTCACCCGTAAAATTTAATCTAATTTTACTTCCGCCATTGGAAAAAAGTATCTTTTTTTAATTTAATTTGGTCCCTGACGACAGAATTCTAATTTGAGACTAATTTAAATAATCAAAAGTTAAAAGGTAAAATTTAACCACTTTGTTTGAAGAGCTTGGATATGTGAAGTCCATAAATTTCATGTTCACTACTAGAAATATAGGTTTTAAAATACATATTCGGTGAGAAATATGTCTTATAAAGCGTGATTTTCAACATCATTCCCATGAAGAATCTTCTTGGGAAAACGCGTGGCGGGAAACAGTTAAGATTGAAGCGGTAGGAAAGCTTAATTTTTCATGTGAAAACTTCTACTTGTTTAGGTTTTCTACGATGTTCAGTGAGAAATAATCAATGAAAATTTTTCAGTGAAAAATCAATGGGAAAATAGTGATTTTTTAGTAGTGGTTGGAGTTTTTTTATTGACAAGAGCAAACATAAAACGATTTACTGATGGCAAGAACATAGATGGATAGTTTAACGGAAAGTAAGATTAAGCAATTTCAGATAGTATGGGATTAAATTTAGACCCTTTTCCTAGAAATTAATACTCTGTTCATCTCACTTTATACGATAATATACTTAACTGCCAACAAAGTTTAAGAACAAAAGAATTCTGGACACATACATGATACAACATATACCTCTTGTGATTCTAACCATGTCATAATATTCTGTTGATTATCAAAGTATGCCATTAAATATAAAATTACAATCTAAAGCTAAGAAGTTTTAAAATAGAGAAAGACGTCTACAATTTAAAAATTGATTAAAAATGCGATATAAATGAAATAGTCTTGAGTAATAATAAAATATAGCACAAGAAAAGCAAGTCTAATACGTAATGTCTCAAAATTAGGATGCCCCTTTCAAATTAAATGACAGATGCTAGGAATAAGGTATTTATTTTATCACCTAGTTTGTTTTTTTCTCCTTTTAACTTTTATAACCAATCTATATTTGCAATTATTATTTCGATTGTCCGACCTTGTCGAGTCAGCTTAGTGTTGACAGTTAATTAACTTACTAATTCTTTAAAAGGGTAGCAAAACTTTTGAAGACAGACTTTTAAATATTAATGTGACCTATATATAATTATATTTAGCGACAATGATTTTTTTTTAATTTTAAATTAGCCATTAAAAAGACAACAAGCATCACGTCAAAGTTAAACAGGTTTAAATCAATATAAATTCTTATAAAATAAATAGAGGTTTAAATCAATATAAATTCTTATAAAAGTTACATAGAAATAGAATGATATCAAACATTTTGGACATGGAACGTCCCAAAACGTCTACATTTTGGCAGTTTGGCAAGAATTATTTGACAGTTTTTTATTTTTCTTACTATTATCTTGTTAACAGACTAAACCGCAAGTCAAAAGAGTTTCAATAATTACGTTCTTTGTCTAACACGGATAAGAAAGAGGTCTCGAGTCAAAAAATACAAACTAAATTATATAATTTAGAACTTAAATTTAAGGGTGTATTCGGTATGGAGGAAACTATTTTCATTTTCCAATCTTTGAATATTTGGTTGGTCCAATTTTTTTTTATTTTTATAACGTCTCAAAACCATCTACATGAGTAGAAAAAAGCAATCAAAAGTTATTTGACAGTTAAGTTTGTATTTCAATTTTCTGTGTCTAATCTTGTTAATAGACTAAACTGCAATACTCATCCAAGACAAGACAATTGAAAAGAATTTCAACAATTACCTTAATTTTTTAGGTCTCGAGTCAAATAATACAAAACTAAGCTCTCTCAGTCAGATATATTAGAAATATGTCATTTTGCTTTCGGCCGCCCAATTGACATGAGAAGAATCCTAAACTTACTTCTTCTATCTCTATGCAAGTTGGAATTTAAAAAATCAAGGGTATGTTTGGTATGTAAAATTTTCTCATGTTTGATTGATACAAATATTTTGAAAAATATTATTTGTAGGAAAAACAAATTAACTTTAAAAATTAGAAAAATGACTTGAAAGGAATAGGGATGCGTAAGTGACGTTAAATGTTGATTGTCTCCTCATTCCCTCTACTCACCCCACCACTACTCCGCCACACTTATCACCACTCTACGACCCCAATCCCCTTCCTCAAACCATAGTGTTTATCTATATTATATTATGCGTGCTTTGTATTAATACGTTGCGTTTACTTACCAAATACAAGAAAATAAGTGAGAAAATTCTACTTATTTTCTAGAAAAATATTTCCTTCGTACCAAACACACCGTAATATTACCAATTGTCTCTGTTCAATGTCACACGATGTTGTGTCAATTTTTGTTCTATACGGATGATGTTAACCCAAACAATGTAAGTCCTAGCAAATTTGATGCTTTACCAAACATGTCTACAATAAGATGCAAGTTGATGTTATATCAATTTGGTTCCAAAAGTACAAAGAGTCTAAATCCAACAGGTCACTTACACCAGGAAACGTACTCTTTTGGTTACATGTTCATTTGAACTTATAATTATTGGCATGAAATATATATATATATATATATATATATATATATAAGACTACATTATAATTTTAACAAATATTTAGTTTGAACTCATAATTTAAATTGTACGATGAATTGAACACTAAAAATCTAAAAGATTAAATTCATTAAATTTAAAATCTTAATCCGCCAACCATCACTTGTTTGATTACTTTTTCTCCCTTTCTGTAGCAGGTAACTCGTTTAGAGATTAAGAAAATAAATTCAAGACGTGTCTTAGGGTAAATATATCATTTCAACCTGAAATTTTCAAGAAAGGTTTTTGATTGGACTTATGGTTTGATAATAGTACAGAAATAGGTAAGGTAGTTTGGTTTCGTGAAAAGTGATTTAGCCCCTATTAACTTATTAGTTGATTGCAAGTTCTTTTCGTTAATGTTTCCTTCTTCCCTTTTTATATAAAATTAAAAATCATACGTTAAGAAAGGCATATAATTTAGTTCTCAAAAAATCAGGTTTTGCTGGAGTCACAAATATCTATTTATTATTGATATAATAAGTCCTGGGTTCGAGCCATGAATATATAGAGTCTTCTTTGTTATGGAGCTTTTACTTCCAAAGTGAGATTTTCCAGCGTGGATTCGTATTAGTCAGGTCCTAAAGTGGGTATCAGACACTGAATGAAAAACCAAAAAAGGAAAAAGAAAAGAAACCTAGTTCTTTAACGTCATTACAGGGTGTGAGGGATATTTGAGATCCTCAACTCTTAACCAGATGTGCCAGGTTGAGTCTTAAATATACAAAAAAGTCATAGTGTCGAGTGCTTTCCCTTTTATGTGCCATATGCGTGTTCTGAACATCGGAAGGCAAATCATAGAAAGAAAAAAGAACTTAAGTTCTTTAACTGTATTTCTGTGTGAAAAATATAAATTTGAACTCATGTAACATTGTAAACCATAAGACTTCGTGTTAAATCGTTAAATATCCTATTCCTTTTGTTAAATATTGAAAATAGACGGAATTTTTGTATGGCACTCAAGCCATTTTTGTTGCCATTACCAATGGGCCGATTTGCGTTTGGAGGCCCAACTTAATATTTATTCTCATGGCCCATGGGCCTTATCAAATTCTAGAATTTTTTTATGAAATTTGAGTCTTTCAATTTCACATGCTCAAACTTCAGGAGTTTTAATTAAAACATAGCCATGGAGTTTTAACTATACAAGTTCATTCTTTAGGACACAATTATGGAGTTTTAGTATTTGTTGAAAAAATTCATAGCAAATTTTGTTTGAACTCCTAGACGATTATGGAGTTTCACATTATTTTACGCACGTCTTATTTCCTTAACTTGACCAGATCCGAGCTTCCCAAGCTCTATGTTGTAGGAAAATTTGGCATAAACAATTATCCTTTTATAAGGAGAGAAAAGATGAAAAGTAACGTGAAACTTTTATTATCACTTATGTGAAAAGATAATTGAAGTGCTTCATGTATAATTGACTTATATGTCACAACTTTGCCATCTCAACTAGCACTAAAATTCCTTTGACACCCCCTATACTACGGAAAATATTATTCACATCAATACTTTCACAATCATGTAAAAGTTTTCCCGTGAAATCGAAATGTACAAAAGGAATTTCGATACAAATTAATGACAAAGTATATAGAAGTACTAAGCCTATTTAATTTCTAAAATTCCAAAAATTAAGAATCGAGGAATCTGTTAGGTTTTGAGGGTAATTTTAAAACTTTATTAACAGTGCAAATAAATCTGATCACATAGTATAACGAAAGATAAATGTGACTAATATCTTAAAATAAAAAAGAAAATTTAACCCTTTTTCCATCCTTAAATTCCAAAGGTAGGACGAAGATAATAGTATCTTAGGTAAAAGTTTTTAAGCAGAGTAAAAAAAACAAAAAACCAAAAGTCATGCTCCGCCTAACATAAGGCCGTACATATAGAGTATTGTAAAAATTTGTCACAATGGAGTGGGTTGGTAACCTACCAGTGAAATATTCAGAATTTTAAATTTACGTTTTGTTTTCTAGAAAAAAAATAGTTTATTGAGTTTCGATTTATTTATTTATACGTATTAAATAAATTATTATAAACAAGAAAAAGTATGAATTAAAGCTATTATATTGTGCTGAATTCGTAAAATAGAACTGTAGCTTCGCCTAATTAACAGGAGTACACTTTTTCACTTGAATGTTAGATCAAAACGTGTCTATTGGCAAGCCATTGAATAAATGTATTCACGAAATACAAAATTAAAGTTCTACCAGCATGTGATTATATCATGTGACAGCATATAAGGTTGTACGTTTAGGATTGAATGTTCACAAAGAAAAGGGCTGATATTAAACATCTTTCTTTTAGTTTTTGTCAGTGTGAAGTATTCATAGCGAGGTTCGATTAAATTCAAAGTTACATCGAAAAGTCTAGTATTGGGGGTAAAATATTCCCTAACAAAACCATATCCAGGTTCGATTCGAAACCTCTAATTAAGGATGAACTGGCAAAAATGACTGATTAATTTTTTAGCTAAACTACAAAGTCTATCGTTAATCCTATTTAGCGATAAATTAACTACATATTATTCAAGAACAATTTAGCGACAGATTAATGATGAAGTTTGTAATAAATTTTAAATTTTTATAGTAATAAAAGAGCATTTATCGCTCAAACATCGACCTTATTGGTAATATTAAACATCTTTCTTTCACGAGTCGCTAGAGCATGTGGAGCTCCCATAAAATTTGAATGCCACGTCTAGTCTTACTTATTATTATTTTTTGGTGGTTGGGGGGGGAGGGGGGGTGTTGAAGTATCACATTTGCTATGTATTGTTGAACAACTTTGTCATATGTTAAATTTTTGGTCTAATATATCTCTTTGTGTAGGAAAATAGTTTGTTTTTTGTGCTCGACTTAGAAGGAAGCTTCAATTTGAGAATAATTTTAAATCATAATTAAAGTTGAAGGATACAAATTTCGAATTACTCAAAATTCCAATGCGAATGTCCATAAATACCACTATTCCTGGATGTGAAAGAGATTTGCATGCAAGCTGAACGGGATCAATTATGTATCATGCCAAAAAAGTTTAACATCCCTGTTTACGCTTAATTACATGACTTTTTGAGACCATTTGATATAAAAAATATTCTTATGCAAGAAGAGAGGAATGAAAAAATATATAGAATTCTCGGTACTACTCATCTAAAAGGATATCTTTGGTACATTATGTGTATTTAATTTAGGGCAAATGCATACCCAGCTCCCTAAAGTTGATAAAAAATCCCGTTTGGACACCTCAACTTAACCTTTTATCTATTGAACACTTAATGTATAATAAATTTGTACCTATTATTACATGTCAGCATATAGTGTTTAATGGGTACAAATTTAATATACACTAAGTGTTCAATAGATAAAGGTTAAGTTGAAATATTTAAATAAAATTTTGTGTCAATTTTAGGAGGCTGTGTTGGCCTTTAATTTATATATCACAACTTCGCAAGTCTCTTAAATTTCATAATTAGTCAAATAGCTTTGTAGGAATTGCATTGTGAATTGGAAAATCAGCTTTTGTCCTGTTATTTAAGCTACATCAAATTATTGAAAGTCATTGTTCAATATTGACATATTTCAAACAAATTTAAAGTTAATTTTAAGACGATTAAACTTAGAGAAAATACATCATTTGACCCTTAAACTTGGCACGAAAATTCAATTTGACAATTAAATTTAACTTGTATTTATTTAGCCCCCTTAACAACTTTCGTTTTAATTATTTACCACCCTGAAAAAATAATACCACTCTCACAATGAGAGGTGTATTACTGTTCGCGTGTCATTGCCACATCGTTCTGCGTCATTCCATATAAAAAATTACTAACCCTTCATTTTTTATTTTTCTTTTATTATTTTTTTCTCTTTCTTCTTCTTTCCCCCTTTTCTTTTTCTTCTTCTTTCTCCTCAACCCCCCGCTGCCGCCACCTCCGCCGCTGTCGCCGCCTCCGCACCGCCGCCGACGCCGCCATGATTGAACATAGCTCAGTTCGTCATCCTCACCACGTCATTGCCATGTCAAAAATTACCAACCCTTCATTTTTTATTTTTCTCTTTCTTCTTCTTTCTCCTCATCCTACCATAACCACCCATAAGAACAACACCCACATCTTTAACCCACACCCACCACCACCATCATCACCCCACCAAATTTCATCCTATTCCTTCTCAAATTCGTCCAAATTGGTTATTTTGGTTGTTATTGTTGGCTATTATTATTATTATTAGCAATCCCATTTCTTTCAGAATCATTATTCCATAACTTTATTTTTGAAAGAAAACAAAAATCAAAATCAAGAAACCAAAAAATGGTGAAAATGATAAGAAAAGAATGATGAGAATATAGAGAGAAAGAGGAATTTGTGAAGAAGAAGAAGGAGGAGGAGGAAGGTGGTGGGGGCGGGGCTGTGGCGTGGGGTGGGGGTTGTGAAGAAGACGAAGGTGGTGAGGGAGGGGCTGTGGCGTGGGGTGGGGTGGGGGGGGGGGTGTGAAGAAGAAGATGGTGGTGGGAGCGGGGTTGTTTGGTGAAGAAGAGGGCCGGGGCTGTGGGGTGAGGTGGAGAGGAGCGGGTGGGGGTGGGGGTGCATTTTGATTTTATTTTTAATATATATATATATATATATATATATATATATATATATCAGCGGGCCCACCTTTTTATATTTTTCACTCTCTTAATTTTTTATTTTTTTTTGCCACGTCAGCATTTGGGGTTGTATTTAATTAAGATGAAAGTTGTTAAGGGGGGTAAATAAATACAAGTTAAGTTTAGTTCTTTAATCAATTTTACGTGTCAAGATTGACAGTCAAATGATGTCTTTTCTCTTAAACTTATAAAAAAAATATCGTGGAACATAAAATCATGCTCATGTGACATATGTCAGGTCGTACATGTACAATTACTCCAACAAGGTCGTACAGGTACAATTACTCCAACAAACTTTGTCACAATAGAGTAGGTGGGGTTAATAAGAGTATGTCTTTATTACTTGACTGCAAAAAACGTGCCTGAGCAGGTGGGGTTAATAAGAGTATGTCTTTACTACTTGACTGCAAAAAACGTGCCTATTGGCTAACTATTACTTTACCCCTCCCAATTTATGTAACGCTGTTATTTTATTATGATGCTTAAGAAATAATATTTTTTCCGAATCATATTGTCTAAAATAAATTATATTTATTTATGTGATTGTAAATGATTTCATTAAGCGTACAGGGGTTGGGGGTTTTGGTTGTGGGGGGGGGGGGGGAGGGAAAGCTTCAAATTTGCTTATGTACCGGGCAGTGCTGGAGTCAGAAATTTATTAAGAGGTGTCAAAATATTAAAAAAAAAAAATAGACGCACGTTGAAAATAAGGTGAGTCATCATGTAATATATAGACATAAAACTAAAAATGTGATATAACTAAATAGTGTAATTTTACAGCGAAGTACTTGGCTCCAGTGGCGGAGCCAGGATTTTAACTAAGGGTGTTCAAAATATTAAAAAACAAACACACAAAGAATCCAAAAGGGGTGCAACATCTACTATATATACATAAAATAATAATTTTAACCATATATAAATAATGTAATTTTCTATCGAAGGGTGTTCAGATGAACCCCTAGGCTCAACATGGCTCCGCCCCTACTTGGCTCCGCCACTGGTACAGGAAAAAGTTTTATGTTTGACTTTGATTCCTAATGGAGCTCCAGCTTTAGCATAATTTCAAGCCATAGTGAAATTCCAGGGGTAAAGTTTAAGCTTTTTCTTCGCGAAGAATTTGAACACGTTCACTAATTTCATGTTGAAGCTCAATTAATAATATAATCAAACACGACACAATTTGTTAACAGTAAAGATATGAGCGGACCAAAAATATAATAAATGATAAAATTGACCCATTGGGATAATACATGGCTCTGCTTGTGACGGAATGTAGTAATTACTAGTAACTACTATTATCAAAGGTTGTGATGACATTGTAAGTATTCATTTATCCTAATCAGAGGTCTCTACAATCACATTTTGAAAGGAAAATGTTTTTACATACCATAGTACGTAGGATTCGCACATGCAAATTTGAATTAATTAGTTGAACTTCCCATTGTGGGATTTCAAAAATGTAAAGAAGGATAAATTGACCAAAAAACTTGTAAGACTATGGTCCATGAGGTCACTGCATAGAAATACCTCTATTGTGTTAGTGTTCATTCACAACTCTGAATTGCAATACTTCTTCTTATTAATATTTCCTATCTTTTTTCACTCATTCAAACTTCAAAGAGATCTCTATGGCTCGCTCCGTTTGCTTCATGGCATTTCTGGTCTTGGCAATGATGCTTTTTGTTGCCTATGGTTTGTCTCCATCTATTCCCCTAAATTAAATCCTCATACAAATAATAAAAAATAATGCGTAATATTACTGTATTTCAATGGTTTCTTGTGTTGGCTTTGAGGAACTAATCATGACGAAACTTTTATGTATTCCTCGAAAGTGTATCCAATAATAATTTTTCTTTAAGGACAGTAAATTTATTCACAGTTCAAAAGTTCTCTAGATATTATTGGTGGCTTTGAAATATCATGAAAAAACTTGTTTATTGTATTCCTCTAAATAGTATATAACCAATCACTACATAAAAAATATATTTAGCTACGAAGCTCGTCGCTGATCTGTCAAAATAACTCGTGGTTTATCTGTTGCTAATTTGCTGCTAAATAGGATTACCAATGAATGTTGTTGTTTAACTACGAAATTTGTCTATCGCTAACTCCTATTTTTTAGTAGTGAATATTTCTTTTGATTATGTGTATGGGTAAAAAATCGCACTTAACACGTGGACCAACATGTAGTCCACACGTGTCAGTATATATAATGACGAAGGGAAACCCGATGATAATGCCAAGTAAAGCATTTGCGGAAAGATAGCTGACACCGACGATAAGGTCAATGAAGAGAGCATCAACGGAACAACAGACAAAATCCTCTCAACTGCGCATTAAATAGAGTTAATACAGTAACGGCAAAACGGTTTCTAACGACCAAAGTCAAGGAATTAAAGGACAATCATTAATTCAGCAATTAATGATTGCCGTTACATGCATATAATGGGAAGAACCCCATATAGGATCATATACCTATAAATAGGATTTTCACTTATATATCTAGGCATCCAAGACTGACTGAAAAATAGATTATTACTGATTATTCTCTGCTTATTACTATTATCATTATCATTATTATTTTATCATCAAGTTCTCATTCATTCTGGGGGAACGAAGAAATCTATGACTGTTCATCTACAATTGGCATAAGTTTACTTTTTCCTTTCATTTACTTATTCATTATTGATCTCTAAATATCTTGCGTGTGTTAATTCTAACATCTGAATCAAATTACTACCAACTGTGGTTAACCTTAAAACAAATTCAACTATTTGGGTGAAATACGAATTTTGACTCAAACAGTTTGGCGCCGTCTGTGAGAATTCTACGGTTGGCTTTGTAGTTTGATCTCTGTTTTATTTCTGTTTACGCAAGCGTTATTACTTTGGTATTTTCTTCTATTTTTGCATTCAGATATGACAGCAACTACGATTCCGAATAAAAACAATCTAGGAGCAAACGGGAAGATCAACGCCAACATAAGCAATTTGAAGCTATATTATTCCTAATGCAGAGACACATTCTACGAGCTGTACCCTTTACCCATCCCGATTATGTTTTACCGGGAAGAGGCAGTAAGAAGGATATACGGGAATGGCATACATACTACATTGTTTGAATATTCATACTTCACACCCAAATAATGGGGGGCTATGAATAGGGACTGTCAGTCTGTATGTACACACTAGGGACTGCAAGTCAACTCGATAAAATTGCAAATTACTCAAAATTACGATGCCGTTGTCTCAGTATGGTTTCAAAGTGGCACATTGGTGAACATTAAACAATGTCTCAGTATGGTTTCAAAGTCGCACATCGATGAACATTACACGAACATGATCCCGATTCATGGAGTGATTATATCAGCTATAACCCCGGTTATTTAAATCTACTATAGGATCATACATTTCTCAAAGAAAATTCAATTCTACGTTATTGTTTAAAAAACAATGAAAATGAGAAAACACACTCGTAAAATGATTCGGGCAAAAAGTTTATTCAAAGCAGGGAAAATACAATAGACGGATACTCGAAAATACTAAAAGTATACATGGATCAACTCTTCTACTTAAAGATGGCAGGAATCTAAGAATCAGCAATGGTGACCAAGATTAGAATTATCAGATGGCACCACGAACCAAATCAGCACACATTTTTTCAAGATTCTTAACGTTCTTGGAGGAGAGAATGATTCTAATCTCGAACCTTCTCTGGAATCTTCCAAGTCTTTATGAGATGCCGATGCAACGTGAAACTCGTTGGTAGCAACTTGAAGAGTGTCACACCCCGACCTTACTAGGGTGTGATGGGCACCCGACCCTTATTTAGGGCCGAGCGAACCCTCAGACTCTTGCTGCACATAAAATCACGTCAAACTTTTTAAATCAAATAAGATAAAATACATAGTAGATTTTTTTTTTCGTAGCCTTCAACTCGAACAAATCTATAATCATACAAAATTCAGTATATAACACAGACCAACATATCGGCTGACGGAGCCGCTTACAGACCGACAACTAACTACCCACGACGCGTCGCAAAGTCTCTAACATAACTCCGAAATCATAACAAACAAACTCGACTTGGCGACCCCTCGGGAGAATGGAGCTTGCCATCTCTGGCTCGGGACATCTTCTATAATAACTTCGGCTATCTGGGAGTACACACGGCATGAAACGCACCCCGAAGACGAGGGGGGTCGGTACGGAAAATGTGCGAGCATGTAAGGCATGCAATACGGAAAACGAACCATAATCAACAAACAGGACTAAAAGATAAGTACATTAGTCAAAATGCCAGACGCCTATTCTCAGACACAAATCAGACATACCTGTCCCATATACCAGAAGAAGTACAGAAGGTAAGTAAGTCAGTCCGAGTACAAAAATGCTTATTTTACAATTACAGATCGCATGTCCGAAGAGGTGCAGAAAATACAGAGCGCACCGGTGATGTCACACGTCAGACGGAGGGCAGAACGTACAGAATGTTCAGACGAGGTCATATATCGGACGCAGACGTACAGAGCTATATCGAACAGACCCGTAATCAGAGTCAGACGTACAGAGCTGTGTCGGACAGATTCGTGGTCGAGTCGACCTACGAAGTATACCGGATAGATCCGTGAACGAGCCGGACGTACGGAGATATATCGACGTATTCGTAATCAAAGTCGAAGTTATGGAGGCATAATAGCGAGCCTTATCAAAACCGAAATGTAAAAGTCGACGCGACAAAATCGTCATCGAGTCGGAAGTACAAAAAAAAATGCGGACCTTGTCCAAGAATATCAAAATACTTATTTTCGGACCACAGTTATGCATAACGGTCATATATCATCATAAAGATATGCCGATAACGGTCCCGGCCCTCCGATGTGAGGGACGCGGTAACGAGAACCCGCCCTCTAGTACGGGACGCGGTGAACGGACGGATCATATGCCATCCCGGCCACCGTCCCCATATCATCGGATCATAATATCATATACATAAAAACGAGCCCGGCCCGCCTATGAGGGACGCGGTGAATAATGCGGTGGAACCCGCACGATAACGTAACCCGGCCGGGACGCCGGTGAACGGATACATATACGGAGGCATGCGCACGATAACGGATCCCGGCCCGGACGCGGGAACGAGATACATTGAGCCTTGCACGCGAGTGTGAGAAACCATATGCACATAAATCCGGACTCGATGAATACGTACAACCGACATTCAAAAGCTCGAAATGAATTTCGGTTCTTCCAAATTAATATCGGGAAGTTATGAGCGTTTGAAATACAGAAACCTCTTCGGACTTTTTAAGCGATCCGAGATCGTACGTGGAGAACATTAAGGCTTACAGAGCACACTCATATCAGGATACGCGGGTCAGAAGACTCATATCCGAATACACATATGAAATACTTATATCGGACGCTCATACGGAGTACTCATATCGGAGTTATCATATCGAATGCTTACACCAAAATACTTAGATCAGAATACCTATGTCAGAACACATATATATCAGAATATTTATTTTTGAATTCTTATATCAGAATATTTACATCGGAATACTTATATCAAAATACTTAAATCAGATCATTCGTACCGAAGCATTTATATCAGAATAGTAGAACCAGAATGCTCATATCCGAGTTACCAGACACTTATATCAAATTCGGAAAAATAGTCAAAGGTTTCCTTAGTTATCTTACGGAAATAAGGTAAATAGAACAATACAATTAAATCTCGGGACCGTGGGCCCACCTCGGGTCAAGTCGGGTAACGAACATAAAAACGTGGTCATTATGTGCCATTGGATCATCCTCGAAGATTTCAAGGCATTCCGCTTTCATTTTCAAAAGTTACGGACGTTTGAACATTTCTTTACAAAAAAGCGTAAGTTATTTAGTTCAATTATCTTGAATGAAAAAGGGATAAATATAAGCTCGGATTTCTAAGAGTAGAGTCATCCCCGAGGCTCAAATCATAGCCTATCACATCTAGGACATGCCAAGAGAAGGAAAGGGTAAGCCTTACATACCTTTTCCGCTTCTTAAGCTTCTCCAAATTCGAATCCCGTTTTCTCCAAAATCTACAAATGGTCATGTTTACCAATCGTGAGTTGTAGCTTCCAAGAGTTCAACTTAAATTCATGTTTGTCTACCGAAATTTTGGCAGCATTTCCCCTATACATATAGCATCCCCGAGACTTAGCTCGGCCCAATATATCAACAACAACAACCCAACAACACAAACAATCATTATGAAACACAATATAGCATAACTAGTCTTCTTTCCAACATAGTGCAATAGCTTTCATTCTAACTTCATATTTCCAACTCAATACCAACATTCTCATATTCATTTACTAATCAAGATCATTCCAATACAATTCTAAATCATTTCATATCATTTCCACAAAATGTTCACAAGATATACAAACTTCCCATCAAAGCCATAATTCATCCAAAGCTTCTAATCTTTAGCATACTTATTCATAACACGTTTCCGTCTTCCAAGTTCATCCACAATCATCATAATTTGCACCTTAGCACTTAATTTCCATAATGTCATGAAATCATACTAAAACGACATAAGCTTCTACATTCCATTTCAATGCAAACTTACATCATTTTACCCTTCATTTACATTGCAAGGATCACAACACACAACTAACATACTAAACAAAATTAATCCATTTCCATTCCAATTCCATACACCACACGGCCAACACCTATATCCACACGGCTACACTTCAACCTCCCCACTTCCATGACTTTCATTCATTTTTATGCTTCACAACATACACAAATCACTCATAATATATGAAAAATGAGATTGAATCATACCTTGTTCCTTCACCTCCTCTTCTCGGCTAGGCCTTGCTCTTTGCAAAACGAATGGTTCTCTTCTTCCAACAACTATTCCACGTCGACGAGGACCCTCCAATTAGTAGAAAACTAGAAGAAAAATAATTTTTCTATGATCACCTCCAAGGGAGCAGTTCGGCCAGCTCTTGGCCGTGACTCTCTCTCTCTTTTCTCCCTCTTTTCTTGAATTTTCTAGAACTTAAAATGATGAAAACTTGCCCTCTTTAATCATCTCTCCATATATATATACTAGTATGGCACATGACCATGCACATGGCCAAGCACATGGCCGGCCATGTGCTCCCCTTTTTTTTTTTTTTTTCTTTTCCCTCCAAATTTTTCTTCAAATTTCTAGAGTTTTCCAAATGACAAAAGATGAATTCTTGCCTTGTCATCTTTGTCCACAATATGCTTTTGGCCACCAAAGCATAAGGTGAATACATGGTTTATTGCATGGCTTGCAACAAGTGGCCAAGGCACAAGTGGGACCCACGACCACATTGGCTTTTCCAAAAATTCATGAACTAATAGAAACTTCTAAATTCCACATTTGCCCTCAATATTCCATGACAATAATATTTATAAGCGACTTGCGCATTCAAACAAAATCGAAGAATGGCCTTGCCCTTAACTTCCCGCGATTGTCTTAAAATATTCCGACGTACAAAATGCGGGATATAACAAAGAGATGCAGCCAAATTAAAACTTGGAGTGAGAGCTTCTTAAAAAGCATCTTTTAGAGATTTAAGGATGTCCACATCACGTTCAAGGCGCAGTAGCTTGCATCGGGAGTAGCAACGTTCACGAGAAGCTTCAACACTTTTAAACCGCTCTTGAAGGTCCATGTAGGATGTGCTCAATACTTGCATTGCATTATCCCTATGTTGTAACACACAAACAACATCCTCTAGGCGCAACATCAAAGCAGCTTCAACAGAGTCAGAGTTCGGAAGGTCAGACTTAAGCTTTTTTATTTTTATTTTTTATTTTATTTTTTATCTTAAGCTGCTCATTTTCTTTTCTCGTTTTAGCAAAGATATGATGAAGAAGCCGCAACAAGGGAGTAACCTCGTAGTAGTATCTCGAATAAGTGACCTAAGGATAACTCCGCATTACCATGGGACATTCTTGGTAACGGGAAGGATCCTGAAGAGCTCTCTTGATAGAAATGGTTGACACTCTTCGGGGATGTTCCTCTCACTGATATCTCGGGATTAGGCAGAGGAGGGGCAATATAATGACCAATATTAGCTTGAATCTCCTCGTCATCATCCTCTATTATGATTATATCCCTCTTTCGTTTTCTATTTGAAGGTCCGGGCCTTTCTAAAGGAAAAACTGAGGGAAGAAGCCTTAAACTTCTCCAAGAACGTATAACATCCCGAGAGGCTCCCAACAAACCCGTGATCCAATCAAGAATGTCTGCAATCTCATTCGGATTAACAGGATTCAGAGTTGGATTCCATGTCTCCGGAAAAACATCATCGGAGGGGCAATGGAGTAGTTCTGTTCTAACTTTGACAAGTTGTTTTAATCGGTCCACGTCGCCGGAATCGATAGAGTCGATTAGGTTGTGTTCTCCACGGGGAAACAAATGAATCAAGCCACCTCGAAAAACAAAAGAAATGTATAGATGGATCAGGTGATCCAAGGTGAAAGGAAGATTAGCCTTAAGGGTTAAAAATCGGAGGCAATAAAATAATCGACAGGTATCAGGAGCAATTTGGCCAACACACACATTGTATCGGCGACAAAATTCCTCAATAACAAGAGGAATGGGGTAACAGAAACCCAATAAGAAAAGGAAAAATAGGCATTAAAGTAAAACCATCAACATGGTTATGGAGTTTTGTCCCTTAATAGCTAAAATGACGTCAGGACCCAAACCACACTCCTGAGCAACTGAAGCGATATTTTCAGAAGCAATAGAGGAGTCAATATTCTCTATGGGAGAAGAGTGTTGGAAAATTCCAAAATCATTGGAATAGTCAGAACGAGTTGGAAGAAAAGCAGTAGCCAGAGTCTCCAATTCAAAAGGATTAGATGGAATTTTAGAAGGATTTTTATCAAAAGAAGAAGACACATTTTAAGAAAAGATATGAAAAGACTGCAGAGAATAATTCTTGCTTTAAATGATTTATGAAAGGAAAGAAGAATGTGAGATATTTGATCAATGATTCTCTTCCTTATATAAATTCAAAAGAGGAATACAAAGGGTTGGAACTAATGTTTCCAATAAAAAGCAGTCTTTATGACAAATAATTATGAGACGTTATGCGAATCGAAGAGGATCATCGGAAAACTAAACTGTCTTATCAGTCTTAGTCATATCCTATTTTTCCGCCATTTAGGAGAGTCCACGGGAACCGAACCGTTTCGCCGAAAAGAAGAAGGGGTTATATACATAAATGACAACAGTTCATGTAATAAACATAAATGCGAAATGTGCAACGCCATAACGGCAAAACATTGAATACAAGCGTTACAAAAATTATTCAATATGAAAGAATCTTGCAATTTAATTGCATGATGCCCCTTCAAATACCAAATATGGCAAAAGATTCCGATCTTTTGATATTCCCGAATCAGTTAATATCATGTTTTTGAATTCCGACTCCAAAAATTTAAACTAGGGACTAACGGGATTACATCAATGAGACATTATTTCCAATATCCATAGAGGAAATCTTTATATTTGGAGATTCCGGACAAGGATAAACTCCATTCGGTGAAATCATCAACAACTTAAGGTATTTTTGCCTTTTATATTTTAAATTACTTTGTGACTAAGAGACAAATAAATTGTTTAAACTTTCTTTTTCACAAAGTAGAACAAATTTCTCCTTAAAGTGAGACCCTCTTTTTCGGCAATAAGAGTGAAGGAATTTATTCGTAATGAATAAGATGCCCAACCATCTTCCCGAATATGTTTGTGGCAAAATTACAAATCCCCTTACAAGTATTTTGAGGTTGGAATTCTGGAATGGACTGATAACCCGGGAAAGGTTCTAACCAAAGAAATCTTACAAGAGATTTATCATAAAAAGGGAAAGACGAAAAATGGATAAACAAAAGCTTCATTCATTACGAAGTCAAACACAAAACAAAATTTCTACAAAGCAATAGCCAAACCCAAACGAACCAAAAGTAAGAGAAATAATCAAACATTGGGGAATAGAAATGCAGGAGCCTCTGAAATGATCTAAATATGATCATCGTCGGATGGAATCTTCTTTTTAAAAAGCAAATTATCACCCGCATCCCCGGAATCACTTTCCTCCTCAACCTCCTCTTTGTCATCTTCTTCCTCAGCATTCTCGTTGCTAAACATATCACCAAGAAGATCACGAGCATCCTTTAGTTTTTGCTCAGCAATAGCGAGGGCGTTGACATGATCAAATGAGAAAAGATCAAGGCCTTTCAGAAAATTGAAGCAAGTTTCAAGGACAGCCAGGTTAACAGCATTTTGCTTTTCTACGGCATGGGCTTCTTCCAATCGCTTGGCCTTCTGCTTATACTTGTCTTTACGGTACATGAGTTGCCTCCCTCGCTCTTGTAGATCTTATAGTTTTCTCAAGATTTTAGTAATAAATCTATCTTTCTTCTCCAATGAAGTTTTCATCTCGAGACCTTTCTCAGTATGCTTCTCCTCAATTGCAACTATGTCTTTATTACTTTGATATAAGTCAATCAAAGCTCTAGTAGATCCCCAGAATCTTGAATACTTTTAACTTGTAATGATTGAAACTTTGCATCAAGGTCAGCGAATTCAGCATTCCGAGAAGACAATCTATCTCGGAGATTTTGGATTTCCTCATTTGCTTTTTCAAATTTGGCTTCTTTTAACTCCGCATTAGAGCAAGATTGCTTTGTTTTTAAAGCTGACAACTCCTGAGCTAGAGCGACATTGTCTTCATTGAGTTTATCAATGTGTTTGGACTTACCCTCAGAACGCTCAAGACTTCCTGCCAAATAAGTCTGAGCCTGCGAGCAGATTATCAACAGTTATAACGTATGAGAAAAATTTAGTAGAGGAAAATCTATAGAGAAAGATGAAAAGAAACATACCTGGATCATAAGCCCTAAAGAAATCATGTTCATCTGATATGTAGGCATATCCTTTAGAACGACATGTTCTTTTGGTCCTGTGAAATTATTGGCAAAAGTTCTCATCACATGAGGATTAGCCAACAAATTTGCCTCATCAGATAAACTGAAAGATCGGTTATGATTAACAGTAAGAGGAACAAAAGATTGCATCCACTTGACTGCGGGATCATCAGCCCAAAGAGCTTTATCACCAGTAACAGCTTCATGTGAATCCTTTTGAACATATCTTTTTCCTTCTGCATGATCAGAAGATCGATCTGAAGGAGTTGTAGTATCACACAGGAAAATGTCAACTTTAGAAAAACCTTCAACCTCATCCCGAGAGGCATCAACTTTGGGAACATCGGCAATCTCCACCCCAGAAACGTCAGTCTCGGTTATATCAACAACGACGCATGTGCTTTGGAAAGCTGCCTCGGAAACATCATCAATAGTCACCACTTCAGGGAGAGTAGCCGATGAATCTTTTTCCTGAGAAGGAACTTCAAGGATACTAGATAAATCTTGAGAATCCTTCATCGGAGATACCTCTGAGACATTTGTCACATCAATAAGAGAAAAGTTAGTTCTTCTTCTTTTCCTCAAAATTAAAGGCGATTCTTCCTCGAATCTGTACTTTCAGTGCTACGCCTACCTTCAGTCTTCGCAATCACGGAAGGACTAGAAGAAGATTGCTTCTTCAATCTCCTCTTCTTGAGAACAGGTTTACCAACATCCTTTGAGCCTTCCACCTCCGCACTCGACCTCTTTCTAACAATAGAACGGATATTATCCAATGCCGAGTCATCATTATTTGGAAGAATCAAAGCTCTTGATGATGATCTCCTTTTACTAGAACGACTTGACAAAATAGAGACAATAAAGATAATTGTGATAAAAAAAAGAAGATTAATAAGAGTAAATACCTTTATTCTTTCCGGAATCGTCCAAAATACGAATACCCCATTGCACCGCCATTGATTCCCAAGTTCTAGCACTTGTCGAGAATCAGATTATTGTTTCTGTAAATGCACAAATATTCTCCGAAATATTTAGCTCGGGATTAAAAGCTCTTGCATTCCATTTCTCCGAAAAAGACTCGACGTCACTACTCACTAATTGGTGAGTAGGAATAAACACAAACTCATTAAAACATAAATGGTCATGGCTATCTTTGGATCATCGAACAACTTATTTAGGCCTGCGCCTTAAACATTATCATAGAATCCCTTATAAAACGAAGGGAGTTCAAATATAAAATATGATCTAAGGTAAGCTGTACATTGGCAAGTCGAGCAATGTGTTGATATAATTGAATCAAACGCCAGACTCCGGGAGTGAGTTGCGCTACACATATTTAGAGACGGCGGCATAATTGATCAATCAACGACATTAACGTAAAATAAATCCAATAGTGAAGGGGTAGATGTACACTGCAGAAAACCCAGGCAAATGAGAAGTGGCGGGTCTATCCGGTTCAGGAACAATAATCTCCACATGGTGATCCTTCCAATGACACCTTTCAATTACAGAAGGAACAAGGTCTTCGGTAATATGGGATTTAATCCCAGACACCATAGCCATTCTTTCCATATCAGTCTTATGTTCGTTTGCAATCTTTAAGTCAGTAGTGTGAGAAAATTTTTTAGGGAGCACACTATCAACAGAAGGAAGATTTAACTTTCCAACTTCAACTTCACCAGCACCAGAAGATATTAAAGAAGAAGGCTTGGGAGAAGCAGCAACAATAGCATCACCCATAAATTTTTTGGAAGGCATTCTATTCTTAGGTTTTTCGGCGCCCACATGGGGAGGAAAAGCGTCAACAATGACGGTCTTTTCTGGTAAAATATTTTGAGAAGATGAAGGAGAAGACATGATTAAGAATTGAAGAAATCGAAGAAATTGAAGAAGAAAAAGAAGCAAAGGAATTTGAAGTTGAAAGTTTTGGAGCGGAAAATTTGAGATGAAATAGTGAAAAGGTAAATTTAAACTTTTGTAGGGAAGATAAAATCGCCATCATTACCTTGAGAAACAACGAGAAAATGAAGGGCATGGTAACAGCCACGTGCCCCACATCTGACTTCGTCATTTAATGCGAGTTTTTTCAACTTCTGCGATTATGCCACGTGCCCATCATGTCAGTGGGCCACTATCTAACGTCAGTTACAACGTTTCCTAGTCTACGATAAAAAGATTCAAATGTCGAATCAAGGGAAGGTTGACGAAAATCGGCAAGATAATTTCTCAGGAACATCTTTGTGATGAACCCGAAAAATTGAGGGACTATTTGTATGGGTAAAAAATCGCACTTAACACATGGACCAACATGTATTTGACACGTGTCAGTTTATATAATGACAAAGGGAAACCCGATGATAATGCCGAGTAAAGCATTTTCGAAAAAATAGCTGACACCGACATTAAGGTCAACGAAGAGAGCATCAACGAAAACAACACACAAAACCCTCTTGATTGCGCATTAAGTAGAGTTAATACAGTAACGACAAAATGATTTCTAATGACCAGAGTCCAAGAATTAAATGACAATCATTAATTCAGCAATTAATGATTGTCGTTACATGCATATAACGGGAAGAACCCTATATAGGACCAGACACCTATAAATAGGATTTTCACTTGTATATCTAGGTATCCAAGACTGACTGAAAAATAGACTATTACTGATTATTCTCTGCTTATTACTATTATCATTATCATTATCATTATCATTATCATTATCATTATTATCTTATCATCAAGTTCTCATTCATTCTGGGGGAACGAAGAAATTCATGACTGTTGTTAATCTACAATTGGCATAAGTTTACTTTTTTCTTTTATTTACTTATTCATTATTGATCTCTAAATATCTTGCGTGTGTTAATTCTAACATCTGAATCAAATTACTACCAACTGTGGTTAACCTTAAAAAAAATTCAACTATTTGGGTGAAATACGAATTGTGACTCAAACATTATGTCTTTTTTTTTCTAACATTTGTAAGTACTTGTGAATGATTTGTAGAGGCACAAGCTCAGAACATTTGCTAAGCAAAAAGCGAGACTTTCACAGGATTATGCATTACCAACTCGCCATGTAGAAAAGCTTGCATCAAGGAGAAGTTTACTGATGGACATTGTAGCAAACTCCAAAGAAGGTGCCTATGCACTAAGCCATGTGTATTTGATGAGAATATTTCAAATGAAGCTGAAACAACTTACACTGAGGAAGCAAAAACTCTGACTGAAGCTTTGATTGAAGAAGATATCATGATGGAGTAATTAATAGAGATTAAGGATTTAGTGTCACACATAATATTAAAGTGTTTCTTTCTTAAAGGGGATCTTATAATGTCGTGTTCTTGGCCTCTAGTAGCCATTTAGCATACTAAATAAGTTGTGACACATTAATCCTTTTTTAATTTTGTACCAAGTTTATATATGTTTTAATGAAAAATGACTTCCTATGGTCTTTGTATGGAATTTGTACTGAGTTATCTAATTGTATACGGTAAAAATCGGATATATGCTAGATCGGTGAGACCGGGGGACGAGGGTATGATCAAATGAGCATGAGTATGATCGGTCTTTTCTTCAGACCGAGGGGATTGCATCGAATGTGGCTGATCCTAGAAAAGAGAAGTAGATCTGTTGATCAAGTGTCTCCGGATCAAACTCAGCGTTGCCGTTAGTCCGGTTTCCCCAAGTCAAGTTCTCATGGCCGTTAGTTCGATTTCTTCATGTCGGAAATGAACGTGCCATTGGTCCGGTTAACCAGTTGCAGAACTGCCACGCGTCAAGACCGTTCCGTCATTTTGTACTGGCAACCGTACGACCCTACCTTATCCTTTTAGGGTTTTCTTTATTCTAAAAGGGCTTTGTATTATATGCAAGGCCCATGAGGCAAAGCTATAAATAGAGGGCATTTCCCTACTTTTAAGGGTTGGCTTTTTGAGACCAAAAACATTGTAATAGAAGCTTATATTGAAACTCCTTCTCTGATATTGGTCCGGATCTACAGTGTTCTTGGCTTTATTTATCCACTCAACACAATACATTGCCATATATATATATATATACACACTTCAGCTTAATCACCAATATCAGTATATTTATTATAGGCGAAAACTCACATATCTATATATATTATTACAAATAAGTCTATATCAATTTCATATCAACCGAATAATAGATTAAAAATCATCCACATATCCTATACCTCACTTATAAATTCAATTGTTATCGAAATTCGGGGTAAACAGTTTGGCGCCCACCGTGGGGCTAGGATAATAGTGGCTTTTTAATCTTTGCTTCTACCTCCTACCCGTTTGGTTAAGAAATCTTCTGCTAATTTCTGAAACAACGAACCAAATGGCGAGCAGCGGACAGTCTGGTCATGTTAACAACAATGAGATTGTGGCCGAAAATGAGAACAGCGGGTTACGAAACCCAGATCCAGTCGACCCAAACTCTGTCGATTTAAGGGAAGGCCTCAACCGGCAGAACACCGTGAACCAAGAAAATGCCACCTTACCGGCCACCGATCCCTTGACTACTCATAACTCAATTACTTTATCCCAGGCCCAAGGCCGGAAAGCACCAGATACTCCGGATGAGATTAACTTATGTTTAATTTTTAAAATGTTGCAGGAACAGGGAACCGCCATAGCCGAACAGGGAGTTGCAATAGCTCAGCTGCAAAGCAAAAATGATAAGGCAGCCCCGGAAAGGTCAAAAGGCGCCACCGAACCAAGAAGGGATGAAGCACGGGTAGTCGAGAGTAATGGATCAGGAGCTGGTTCATCCATCGAAGTTCTGAAAATGCTCGAGACCTTGGCAAAGCGGGTAGATTCAACGGAGAAGAGGGTGGAAACGTATAACTCCCGGGTGGATCAGATCCCGGGGGCTCCGTCGATCCTAAAGGGGCCGGATTCGAAGAGGTACATCCAAAGGCCTTTCCCTCCAAGTGCAGCCCCGAAGTTGATCCCGAAAAGGTTCAAAATGCCAGATATCCAGAAATATGACGGCACAACGGACCCACAGGAGCACGTGACTTCATACAGCTGTGCCATAAAAGGCCATGACGTCGAAGAGGATGAAATTGAGTCCGTATTATTAAAAAAGTTTGGGGAAACTCTATCGAAAGGAGCATTGACTTGGTACGACCATCTGCCATTCAATCACTTCTTTCGAAATGCTTGCGGATGCGTTCATAAAAGCCCATGCTCGAGTTAAAAAGGTACAGGCCCGGAAGGCGGACATTTTTCGTATAGCTCAAAGGGATGATGAGTTGTCAACTGTTTCCAAAGGGAACGGATGGAGCTCCCTCCGATTCCGGAGGAATGGGCTGCAAGCTTTTACTAAAGGGCTTAATCCTCGGAGCTCGAAGGCCTCATTCAAACTGAAAGAAAACTTGCTGGAATACGAGGTTGTGACCTGGGTAGATGTCCATAACAAATACGATTTCAAAGATTCGGGTAGAGGATGACCAACTCGAACTTCCCCCGGGACCCATAAATATAAGCAAAAGCTCTGAGAGGTCGAGGAAAAATTACGAACCGGAGACGCGACCATCGAGGGAAAGGTACTGGCCATACTCTCATTTGGAAAAGCCGAGGTCCAGGTCGGAAAAATCAAGGGTTGGTCCCAGTCACTTTTCGAGCAGGGGCGATAAATGGGCCGAACGCCCGACCAAAAGTCGAAGCCTCTTATTTAGAAGTGATACCGGAAGCTCGGCTAGCAATAAAGACTTGCCCAGGATATCGGAGTACAACTTCAATATCAACACTTTGGACCTCGTCTCAGCTATCGGCCGTATCACGGAGGCCAGATGGCCGAGGCCGTTAAGATCAGACCCGAGTCAACGGGACTCGAGCGTGATGTGTGAGTATCATGGAACCCATAGGCACAGAACTGAGGACTGTCGCCAACTAAGAGAGGAGGTGGCTCACTTATTGAAGAATGACCACCTTCGAGAATTCCTGAGTGAACGAGCTAAAAGCCACTACAAGGAAAGGGAATCTCATAAACGGACTGAACCGGTGGAACCTCAGCATATAATCAATATGATAATCGGGGGAACAGATGCCCCCTAAGGGCCAGTGATGAAACGAACAAAGGTTTCCATTGTGCGTGAGAAGCGCAGCAGGGATTTCGTACCCGAGGGTTCCATCTCCTTCAGCAATGAGGATGCAGAAGGCATCATTCAACCGCATAATGATGCGCTTTTAATTTCTATTCTTATTTTTAAATCACAAGTTAAACGTATTTTGATCGACCTAGGTAGCTCGGCCAACATCATCGGTGGAGAGTGATTGAACAACAAGGCTACTCGATCGAGATTATGTACCGGTAGCCCGAGTGCTCAGTGGGTTCAGTATGGCAAGTGAAACCACGAAGGGAGAGATTTCTTTGCCGGTCAACATTGACGGCACCATTCAGCAGACGGTGTTCTATGTCATCGAAGGAGATATGAAGTATAATGCTTTGCTTGGTGGACCGTG
The DNA here is from genome assembly GCF_029784015.1 of Lycium ferocissimum. Classification (NCBI taxonomy): domain Eukaryota; kingdom Viridiplantae; phylum Streptophyta; class Magnoliopsida; order Solanales; family Solanaceae; genus Lycium; species Lycium ferocissimum. The sequence continues at coordinate 68,529 of NW_026713343.1, read as the reverse complement.
GATTCATAGCATGAGGGAGGTGCCATCAACGCTGCATCAGCTGCTGAAATTTCCAACCCCGGAGGGGATAAAAACCATCTGAGGTGAACAACCTGCTGCAAGAGAGATGTTCGCGATCGAGGAAACTCCACTCTTTCCCAAAAAATCGAAGCTGAAAGATGATGAGTCAGTCGGAGGCAAGGACACCCAATAGCAACTAAAGGGTACGGGTTCGACAACGGAGCAGAAGGGGCCGGACTCGGGGGATGAAGAGGATGATTTCGGCGTACCCAGATCGTTCGTCTTCCCGGATGATTCGGATGCAACCAAATCTACCGTGGAGGAGCTGGAGCAAATCATCTTGTTCGAATATCTACCGGATCGAAAGGTATACACGGCACAGGGTTAACCTCGGAGCTCAGGAACAAGTTAATTAAATTTTTTCAAGCTAATGCCGATTGTTTCGCGTGGTCCCATATAGATATGACAGGCGTGCCGCCGGAAGTGACGACGCACAAGCTCAGCCTTGACGGGAGATTTCCCTCGGTGAAGCAGAAAATGAGGCCCATGGCAGAGCCAAAACACGCCTTCGTAAAAGATGATGTAACAAAGCTTTTAAAAATAGGCTCTATTCGGGAGGTAAAATACCCGGACTGGCTAGCTAACGTAGTGGTGGTGCCGAAGAAAGGTAATAAATTTAGGATGTGCGTTGACTATAAGGATTTAAACAAAGCATGCCCAAAAGATTCATTTTTGATGCCTCACATCAATAGAATGATTGATGCGACGGTCGGGAATGAGATGTTAATTTTTCTCGATGCTTACTCCGGGTACAACCAAATCCAGATGCACATGGAGGATCAAGAAAAAACATCCTTTATTACCCAGTACGGGACTTACTGTTACAATGTCATGCCCTTCGAATTAAAAAATGCCAGTGCAACTTACCAACACTTAGTTAATGGGATGTTCGAAGAATAGATAGAAAAAACAATGGAAGTTTATATTGATGACATGGTAGTCAAGTCCCTGGAAACAGAGGACCATTTAAAACATTTGCAAGAAACCTTTGATGTACTCCGTAAATACAACATGAAGCTTAAACCGGAGAAATGTGTAACACCCCGTATCTTAGAACTAAGGTTAGACTCATATCATTAGAGTTTTAGCGGAAAAATTGAAGGTTTGAACGTTTTGCGAAAATGGTTGATAGGCCTACTTCGGGCAGTGATAACTCTTTGATTAGTTGAGAATTTAGGAAAGTACTCTCAATGAAAGTTGTAGTACGTAAAAATAGCTTTTTAACGATATAAGGACCAGGCCAATCAGAGATCGGAGCAAGGAGATATGATCGTCTCAATATGGCTAATAGTAAGGCATTTAAAAGTCTATAGAATCGGCTAAGTTTTTGATACGTCTCGCCTTCCGCCGAATTTCGTGAAAATCCGTTGGGAATTTGAGGAAACTTAAAACATGAAAGTTGTAGCCCTTCAAAATAGCTTTTCAACGGTATATTATGGGTCTCAAACAGAGCTATGTACAAGAAGTTATACCTATTTTACCGAACGCTATTCAGAACCGACACCCGTCGCTTGTGCAGGCGCGTGCGATGGACCCGCGCCGCACACTAATCGCACAAAAACCCCTACTCTGAATAATGATCTGAGTATGGTCGTGCGCTGCATGTGCGTCGCGCGACCATCGCATAACAGGGTCGGTTATGGGTCAAAAGCCGGGTTTACGCGTTTTAAGCTATATTTAGGACTTGGGGTTTATTTCCCCAGCCTCCCCATTCACGAAAATTCTCTCCAAACTCATAGAGAACAAGTCCCAAACCTCAAGAACGCCAAGGTAAGCCTACTCTAATTATTCCAAGTCAATTCTAATACATATCCTTGTAATCTAAACAAGAAATCATCATTCCTAAAACTAAGGTTTTCAAGAAAACCATCTCAAGGTTCAAGAATTCAAGATTTTGGAAATTTTCTTCAAAGCTCAAGTCTTTAATTCAAGTTTTGGAGCAACTAAGGTATGTAGAGTTACTATCTACGTGTGGGAACATCATTGTTTCTTCCCCACGCCTCATAATTCATAAATTATGATTCTCTACTAAAACTAGGGTTTCTATACCATGCTCATGATAACCCTAGGTCCATGTCCATGATTATATTATGTATGAATTGTTATAATTTCATCATTGAGTTCTTAATATTTCTTTATGATTATTGAGAATCCGTCCGTAATCCATGAAAACCCATATCTTGTATTCCATGGGTTCTTGCATGCATGTTTTTAAATAAAAATGCTTATTTCATGAATATCTTATACGTCACAAGTTTTCATGCAATTGTATTTTATAACTATGTTCATGCCATGACTCAAGATACATACATGCTATTTACAAGTTATTTCATGAAACCATGTTTACAAGTTATTTCGTGAAATCATGATTACAAGACAAGTACAAGTTAATTCACGAAAATCATGGCTTCTAGCCAATTATATCATGTTCATATTTTTTGGGAGTTGCACGAATACCGAGAAGGCTCGTATAGCCCGAAACTACGTAGCCACCGTAGGACAAGGATCGCTCCGCTCGGTTGCCAGACGATACCTTAATTTTACACCGAATGGATCCATCGTGCACGTTACCACCTTATACCACGGCAAGGCATGTGGGGCTCTGTGGTCCGGCGAGGTACCGTACTCCACGTACCCACGTGGTGATACCACATGGTCGGTTTATGAAATGCTCTCCCTACTTATCACGTTTTTATGTATGCTATATATGTATATATGTATTCATGCTCATGCTTTCGTTTCATGTCCGTTTTCGGTTTCGCTTCTTTATCGTGTTATTCCATGTCCCATGTTATTTCTTTCGGTTGCTTTACATACCAAGACATTCAATGTCTTTGACGTCCCCTTTTATTACCCGGGGCACCGCATTTCTCGATGCGGATACGATTCTGGAGACGACGCCTCTCGCTCGCAGATCTACACGTACCGACTGTTGGTGAGCCCCATCTCATCGGGGTTTAGACATTATCATTCTTTAGTTAGTTTGCACCTAAATGTATCTTTGGGGGCCTTGTCCCCGATAAGTATGTTTTCGGTCGGATTCACGATTAGAGGTTTCATAGACTATTCGATTAGTTATGTTAGACATGCAAGGTGGTTATGCCATCTTTGGCTCAACTACGTTATTTCCGCATTCATGATTTAAACAAGTATTTCATTAAATTATTATGACATCTCATGTTTTATAAAAGCTCATCACGTTTATGCTATATTTCGCTCATGTATGCCTCATGATGATTCGACAAGCCATGTGGTTCGCTCGGTCACACGCGCGCGATGGCACCGAGCGTGCCGTGTTTCGCCCGACCGTGTTCGGGCGTGACAAAACTTGGTATCGAGCCTAGGTTCAAGTGTCATTAGGGAGTCTATGAAACCGTGTCTAGCGGGGGTCACTTTTATATGTGTGAGGGCCCCGTACATATAAATAGTTGACCACCAAGACATTCGAGATTGTCTCGGTTCTTTATATATTCTAGATCGTGCGGTTAGAGCGATACTTTTTAAGGATGCCTTTCTAATTCGTGCGTGTACGTATTTTCGAAAAATGCACAACGAAAAGAAAATACACCGAAAGGCTACGGCCACCAGCCAAGGGGCTCTTTCGGAAGCAACTCGCGAAGAAAGGTCCGACTCGGACGGCGAGCTCCAACCGCTCCTACGCTACACCTCTACCGATTCGAATGGGGATGTTAGGAATGCTATCAATATGCTCACACACAACGGCTCGGTGCCCAACGTCGTGAGATGGTCAAGTTCGAGAAAATAATGGAGAGTCTTCTAAGACTAAGGATTTCCTTAGAATGAATCCCCACGTCTTCACGGGGACAAAGAAAGACGAAGACCTCGGGACTACGTTGATGCTCTTGAGAAAATCTTGATTATGGCAAACGATTCTGAGAAGGCCCAGTAGCTGCTGGGAGCTCGTGACTCATGACATTGCTAACACATGGTATGAATCTTGGGAATTGTCTAGAGGTGAGGATGCACCTGTGGGATGAGTTTGCAAGTGCATTACTGAACCATTAACGATAGAGGTCGGGGAAGCTGAAGATTGAGCAATTCCTGAAGCTTAGCGAATGGCCGGTCGGTTCGGGACACTGGAACCCTATTTGTGTTTGTCGATGCAGCTTACTTCAAATATGGTACCCGGTTGTGAGGGCGAGAGTGAGGAGGTTTGTTGGAGGACTTGATTCCCATTTGTATGATGGGGCCAACATTCTTTGCTGCCCGAATGGGGGATGACCGTCTCTAAGATGGTTGCGTTCGTACGAATGAGATAAGGCTAAAAAAGGAGGAGGAAGCCTTACGAGAAGAGAAAGACAAGGAGTTCGACAAGAAGGGATCAAGTCTACCGGACGGTTCGGCGGGAACGGAAACGGAAATTCTTTAAGAACGAGGTCGAGCGGACTGCTCCGTCCACGAAGGCCCCACTCCCCAAGTTTCGTAATGATAAGAAGCGAGAATTTCGAACCATCAAGTTCTTACTCTCGAGGGCTAATGTGGGTCGGTCGACTTATATTCGTCCGATATGCGGCGAGTGTAACAAGAGAGACATTCGGGTGAGTGTCGTATGGTGCGCCGATGCTGCTTTAGATGTGGCGAAGAAGGGCCGTTTCAGAAAGACGTCCATCGGCCGGACAAGGTGCGAGGTAATGTGACGCGGTCCATAAATTCGAGGCTCTCGTCACGAATCGAGGGCCCGGCGGGGGCGCGGGCAGGCAAGGTGCTGTCCGAAATACGGTGGTGGTCAGAACCGTTTGTATGCATTGACAGGTCGTCAGGATACTGAAGGCTAGAGCAGATGTTGTCACAGGTACACTCACAGTTTTCACTTTTGAAGTATATGCCCTTATTGACCCGGGGTCTACCTTATCTTATGTAACCCGCTTTTGTTCTTCAGAAATTTGGGTTTGAGCCGGAAAAGTTGCTTGAACCCTTTCAAGTGTCCACCCCAAATGGGAGAGTCGATTATAGCTAGACGTATTTATAGGGGTTACCCGATTTTAGTCTATCACCGCGAACCATAGCCGATTTAGCGGAATTAGAAATGGTAGACTTTGATGTGATCATGGGTATGGGTAGGTTAGCTTCATGTTATGCCACAGTATGTTGTAGAACTAAAGTTGTAAGATTCGAGTTTTCTAATGAGCTAGTCATAGAATGGGAGGGTAATTCAGTAGTACCCAGGGGTAGATTCGTTTCTTATCTAAAAGCCAGAAAAATGATTTCCAAGGGTTATATTTATCACCTAGTTCGAGTCAAGGATTCAGATGCCGGACTCAGACTCTCGGTCCGTACAGGTTGTAAATGAATTTTCGAGAGGTCTTTCCGAAGATCTTCCGCGAGTCCCTACGATGGGAGATTGAATTTGGAATTGATCTACTTCACGATACTCGGCGATCTCTATTCCGCCATACGGAATAAATCGTAGGAGACTAAAAGGTTAAAGGCCAGTTGAAAGATCTTCTTGACAAGGGGTTTATTAGGCCGTGTTTCACCTTGGGGTGCACCCGTTTTATTTGTCCGAAAGAAGGATGGTTCCTTACCCTATGTGTATAAGCTATGAAATCGATTGAAAAAGGTCACCATTAAGAATGTGTACCCTCTTCCTAGAATAGATGACTTGTTTGACCAACCGGGGCGCCCGATGTTATTCAAGATTGACCTCGGATCGGCTATCATCAATTAAAGGTTAAGGAAGTTGATATTCAAGAAGACCTCTTTTCAGAACCCGTTATGGCCATTTTGAATTTCTTGTTATGTCATTTGGGTTGACAAATGCAGTGGCACTTTTTATGGATCTTATGAACATGGTCTTGAAGCCTTATCTCGACTTATTCGTCATTGTCTTCATTGATGATATTTTGGTGTATTCTCGTAATAGGTCGATGCGTGCGAACATCTCTCGGAATAGTGTTGCAGACTCTTAAAGATAGCGAACTTTATGCAAAATTCTCAAAGTGCGAGTTTTGGCTTAAGTCAGTGGCATTCTTAGGCCATGTGATCTCAGGAGACGGCGTTAAAGTTGACTCTCAGAAGATTGATGCGGTAAGAGGTTGGCCCCGGACCCCGGCTTCCCGATATAAGGAGTTTCTTGGGTACGCGGTATCATAGATGTTTCGTTGAAGGATTTTCCTCTATTTACGCTCCGTTGACTAAGTTGACCCGGAAGAAGGTTAAGTTCCAATGGTCGGATGCTTGTGAGCGAAGCTTTGAAGAGTTAAAGAGGAGATCGACTTGCTCCGGTTTGACTCTACGGGAGAACAAGAAGGGTTCGTGGTTTATTGTGATGCTTTGGGAGTTGGTCTCGGATGTGTCTTAATGCGGCATGGTAGGGTTGTAGCTTACGCGTCTCGTCGACTCAAGGTTCACGAAAAGAATTATCCGACTCGCTGACCCAGGTTGACCGTAGTTTTTGCACTTAAGATATGGCGTCATTATTTGTATGGAGTGCGTGTTGATATTTTCACAGATCATAAAAGCACTGCCGTATATCTTGAAGCAAAGGGAGAGTTTGAATGTTAGGCAAAGGAGATGGCTCGAATTGCTTAAGGATTACGATGTGGATATTCTTTACCATCGGGAAAAGCGAATGTTGTAGGCGATGCTCTTAGTCGGCGTTCCATGGGAAGTTTAGCCCACGTGAACGTAGATAAGAGAGTTATGACAAAGGAAGTTCACCGTTTGGCCAATCTTGGAGTTCGACTTTTGGACTCCGAGGATGGTGGTGTGGTTGTTCAGAATAGAGCCCTTTCCTCTTTAGTCGTCGAAGTCAAGGAGAAACAGTTTAATGATCCCTACTTGTTGCTGTTATACCTCGCACTTTGTACATTTGAATATTCCGGGTCAATCGCGGAAAGTTATCGACAAGGCTATTTTCCGACTTTGTTTTAGGGTATAAGTTGGTCATGATTTTATTGGATGGAGATATTAGAGAAAATATGGGGTTAAAAATTAATTTTGGAAAGTAAAAGTTCATGAAATTAAAGGCTAAGGTAGAGTGAACCATGGCCCACATGGTGAAAAATACATGTGATTAAAAAAAAAGATGATTAAGTGAGCAATATTCATCCTTTATTATCCAAGGAAAATTCTAGAAAATTAAAGAAAGTTGGAGACAAAAGAAAGAAGGGAAAAACGGCCAAGAGGCACATGATTAGTCATGTGCTTATAACTATATATATATATGGGTGCAAGTGAGGAAGGCATGAGGTTTATTCATTATTTTGTAAGCCAAGAGAAAGTTCAAGAAAAAGATGAAAAAAAGAGAGGAGAAACGGTTTTGAGGGGCTGGCCGAACCAGCCCCGCAAAGGTGACCATGAAGAGTGTTTTCTTCAAGCTTTCAACTCATTGGGAGGCCCTCTACAACATGGAGTAATTGTGGGAACAAGAAAAACATTCTTCCTTGGAGAACATGTCCTAGCCGAGAGGTGGAAGAGGTATGATTCAATCTTATTTCTCATATGTTATGAATGATTTGTGCATGTTGTGAAGTATGGAAATGAATAAAAATCATGAAAGTATAGAAGTGGAAGTGTAGCTATTTATGTGTAGGTGTAGCCGTGCATATGTGTGTGTTGTGTAGGAGTGAAGAGTAGTTGAATTTAACATGTTTATGTGTGGTTGTAATGTGTAGAACGTGAATGGAACTCATGAGAGTGTATATGTGGATGTTGGGCCGAATAGGAGCTGTTTGGTATGCATGAAATGAGTTAATGCTATCTAGTATTTTGGTTGTCGTCGTTATGAATTCTATGACGAAAAATGAAGGTTAATAATCCAAGTTGAAGTTAGAAACCGTGTGGGCTGATTTGAAGCTCAATGTGATCTTATTGTAGTTTCTTGAATTTGTAAGAATAATGTTGTAATGTATGGGGTTGTTGGCGTAGTCTACGAATTTGGAAGAAGAAAATGCGTTATGAATGCTCCTAATGAAGTTGGAAGGTTTCGGTAAAATAATGTGTTAATTGAAGTTGTTAGAAGGTCATTTGAATTGAATTGAATATAGAAATGTTGCTTGAGTAATTGCTAGTATTGTTGTTGGATTGGCCGAGTTGAATTCTCGGGTTTGTTGATATTGGTTTGGGCCGAGCCGTATTCTCGGGATGGCGCATTTACAGGGGAAATGCTGCCGAAATTTCTGCAGACAAATGTTGATTCAAGATTTGGATTCTTAAGAACTTTAACTAATGTTTGGGTAAATGTGACCAATTTGTAGATTTTGACGGATTTGGAACTTGAATTTGGAGTCGCATAAGAAGCAGAAAAGGTATGTAAGGCCTTCACCTTCCTTTTTTGGCATGTCCTAGACGTATTAGGTTTGGATATGGGCCTCGGGGACGATCCTATTCCTAGAAATCCAAGATTGAATTTGGCCCTTTTTCATTTAATAGAGTTGAATTAAATGTTTTATGTATAGTTGGAAATATTGTGTAAACATTTAGAACTTGCGCAAATAAGACCCGACTACCTCAAGACCCTCACAAGTGATGTCATAAAATGTAACATACATAAATTGTGTACGCCGCCTCATCAGACCCGAGGTGGGCCCATTGTTCCCGGATTCTCTTTAGTGTTCCGTTTATCAAACGATAAGTGTTGTAACCATTCTAATAAGAGTAATTCTATGATAACAATGGTAACGATGATGTTAAGGAAAAGAACATGTCTATGATGAGTATGACAAGAGTGATTCCATGACTAAGAGTCTCAAGTTAAGGAGTCAATATGAGTATGAAAGTATCACATTAGATCTTGATCTTTAATTCTATTCCTCGGTTATGATCTTATTTTCTAAAGACTCCAAAGTATATGAGTTGTCGTCGTACAAGGTTTATGACTTCCTTCCATGTTTTCTCTTAACGTTATTCTTCGTTGTGATCTCGCCTTATAATACTAGTTCCTCGAGGTGAGACATGATGACCGTGATTATTTCATAATGCAATCGGAGGCTACCGACCTTACGTCACTCCGATAGAGTTGTAGCTTTCACTGGGCTCTCATGCATGCTTTATAAAGTATGTTTTTTTATAACACCGTGTCTACATGGCCGAAGCGATGTCACACCGCGCCGTCCGATGGGCGGCCGGGCAGCCACGCCGCTATAGTGGGCGGTTATACCCGGACGCGGGAGGCACGGACGCGGGCTCATTACACCGTTCCTATATGGACGGGCAGTTACACACCGATCCTACGTGGTCGGGCAGCTTACTTACTGATATTTAAATGTTTTTTTTAGAAAGCTAGCATGCATGGTATCCGCCCTAAGGGGCACTCAGATGTACAGATTACTTCTTTATTCCATGATATGCTCAAATAGCGTTACACCGTACCTATATGGACGGGCAGCATTACACCGTACCTGTAAGGTCGGGCAGTTTACTTGTAAGTACCCACATGTCGTTTCAAAAGGTAAAGTTGGCTTACGTGATACTCGCCTAAAGAGACAAACAGTGGTACAAGTCATTTTTCTGACTCTATATTGTGCTCTAAGCTTTATATCATGATGTTATGTTGTTACTCTTGCCTTATACTCGGTACAACATTGCTCTGTTACCGACCCCTTTTCTTCGGGGGGTTGCACCTCGTACCACGCGTGCACACGGAACGAGTTGAAGCTATTATAGAAGATGTTCCCGGCGAAGTTGTCCAACTCCATTGTCTGGAGTGTCGCGCTTAGAGTCGGCGTCTTTATGCCATGATGTTTTGTTTGAAGTTAGAGACTTTGCGGACACGGTCGTGGGTATCGAGTCGGTTGTACTATGACACAAGTTAGTACGATTACATATTTTACTTGATTTAAAAGCAACAAAGGAATATTTCAACAATCTTATTATGCGTACTTGACGTAGAGATTCAAAAAAAAAATTTGTACGTAGTAAGAGTTAGTGGGTTCGCTCGGCTCGGAGACGGGGTCGGGTGCCCGTCACGCCTAGGGAGATCGGGGTGTGGAGGTTGCGGCTAGAAAGAGGGGATTCACAAGCATAAGACGACGACTTTCGACGAGGGGAGATGATGGTACCTTGAGATACCGAGGTAGATTATGTGTTCCGGATGTAGATGGGCTCGAGGAGTGAATCATGACGAAGCTCACAACTCCGGTATTCCATTCACCCTTTTACTAAGATGTACCATGATCTTAAGGAGATTTATTGGTGGAGTGATATGAAGAAGAATGTAAAAGATTTTGTAGCTAAGTGTAAAAATTGTCGGCAAGTGAAAGCGAACACCGGAGGGGGTGGCTTGGCTCGGGGCTAATATTGATATTCTGTCGGAAATGGGAAATGATCAATATGGACTTTGTATCAGGTCTACCTCGTTCAACTAGGAGACATGACTCCATTTGGGTGATCGTCGACAGGCTTACTAAGTCAGCGCACTTTTTACTAGTCAAGACCACGGAAATTCGGCGAAAGATTATGCCAAAAAAAAAAAATTGTCGGATTGCATGGGATCCCGGTGTCCGTTATTTCGGATCGTGGTGCTCGGACGGCGAACCCGGGAGATCCTTTCGAAAGGATTGGGTACCATTGAACCTCGGTACGATCTTTTCATACGCGGACGGATGGCCGGGCGAGAGAGTACTATTCGGACCTGGAGGATATGTTGAGAGCATGCGTCTTGAATTTCAAAGGTAATTGGGATGATCACTTGCCTCTCATCGAGTTTTCCTATAATAACGATTATCATGTTAGCATTGGGATGACACCGTTTGAAGCTGCCATTTGGGCGAAGATGTAGATCGCCATTGGTTGGTTCGAAGTTGGTGAGCGAGTTGTTAGGACCGGTTGGTTTATCGGGCTATGGAGAAAGTCAAGTTAATACGGGGAGCGTTTGAAGACGGCTCGAGTCGCCAAAAGTCTATTCGGACATGCGGCGTAGAGACTTGGAGTTCCAGTTGATGATTGGGTGTTTACGAAAGTTTCGCCTATGAAAGGCGTTATGAGATTTGGGAAGAAGGGGAAGCTTAGCCCTCGCTATATTGGGCCATATAGAATCACAAAGGATCGGGCAAGTGGCTTATGAGTTAGAATTGCCACAAAATTTGGGCAATTTTTCAGTACGCCAGTATTTTATATATCTATCTTTGAAGAAGTTGGCGGGAGACCGTCTACAGTTGTTCCTACTGAGATCATAGGGGTTAAAGATAGCTGTCTTATGAAGAGATCCCGGTGGCTATTCTTGATCGTCAAATGCGCAAGTTGAGAACTAAAGAGATTGCTTCGGTGAAAAGTACTATGGAGAAATCGAGAAAGTTGAAGAGGCTACGTGGGAGGCCGAAGAGGACATGAAGTCCGCAATATCCCAATCTCTTTGAAGAGCAAACGAGAAAATGCTTTTGAAGGTAACTAACCTTTTCATTTAGATCCTTATAGTATAATCTCCATGTTTTTAGTATTCAGACAGTTCAGTAGACATTCAGTTCAGTAATCATGTATTCATTCAGTCAGTTCAGTGATCGCGCGGCTCGGTCGGTTATGTTTAGGTATCTTAGTTACGAAGTAAACGCTGATCCAACTCCCGTAGAGTCTCGAAATTAGCCGCGATTATAACCAAGACCATCATTTGAGGACGAATGATCCCAAGGGGGAGATATTGTAACACCTCATATCTTAGAACTAAAGTTAGACTCATATCATTAGAGTTTTAGCGGAAAAATTGAAGGTTTGAACGTTTTGCGAAAATGGTTGATAGGCCTACTTCGGGCAATGATAACTCTTCGATTAGTTGAGAATTTAGGGAAAGTACCCTAATCAAAGTTGTAGTACGTAAAAATAGCTTTCTAACGATATAAGGACCGAGGCCGAGATCGGAGCAAGGAGATATGATCGTCTCAATATGGCTAATAGTAAGGTATTTAAAAGTCTATAGAATCGGCTAAGTTTTTGATACGTCTGCCTTCCAGTCGAATTTTGTGAAAATCCGTTAGGAATTTGAAGAAACTTAAAACATGAAAGTTGTAGCCCTTCGAAATAGCTTTTCAACGGTATATTATAGGTCTCAAACAGAGGTGTGTATAAGAAGTTATACCTATTTTACCAAACGCTGTTTAGAACCGAGCACCGTCGCTTGTCGGGCGCGCGCGATGGACCGCGCCACCGCTAATCGCACAAAAACCCACTGCGAATAATGATGCGAGTATGGTCGTGCGGCACAAGTGCGTCGCGCGACCATCGCATAACAAAGTCGGTTTCGGGTCAAAAGCCGGGTTTACGCGTTTTAAGCTATATTTAGGACTTGGGGTTTATTTCCCCAGCCTCCCCATTCACGAAAATTCTCTCCAAACTCATAGAGAACAAGTCCCAAACCTCAAGAACATAAGTAAGCCTACTCAATTATTCCAAGTCAATTCTAATACATATCCTTGTAATCTAAACAAGAAATCATCATTCCTAAAACTAAGGTTTTCAAGAAAACCATCTCAAGGTTCAAGAATTCAAGATTTTGAAAATTTTCTTCAAAGCTCAAGTCTTTAATTCAAGTTTTGGAGCGACTAAGGTATGTAGAGTTACTATCTACGTGTGGGAACATCATTGTTTCTTCCCCACGCCTCATAATCCATAAATTATGATTCTCTACTAAAACTAGGGTTTCTATACCATGCTCATGATAACCCTAGGTCCATGTCCATGATTATATTATGTATGAATTGTTATAATTCCATCATTGAGTTCTTAATATTTCTTTATGATTATTGAGAATCCGTCCGTAATCCATGAAAACCCATATCTTGTATTCCATGAGTTCTTGCATGCATGTTTTTAAATAAAAATGCTTATTTCATGAATATCCTATACGTCTACAAGTTTTCATGCAATTGTAACACCCTGCATCTTGGAACTAAGTTTAGACTCATAGCATAAGAGTTTTAGTGGAAAAAAACTGAAGGTTTGAACGTTTTGCGAAAATGGTTGATACGCCTACTTAGGGGCAAATGATAACTCCTTGATCAGTGAAATTTGGGAAAGTACCCTTAATAAAAGTTATAGTATGTAGAAATACCTTTCTAACGATATAAGTACCAAGCCAATCGGAGATCGGATCAAGGAGATATGATCGTCTGTTTGGCTAATAGTAAAGCACTTGAAATCCTATAGAATCGGCTAAGTTTTCGATACGTCTGACTTCCAGTCAAATTTCGTGCAAATCCGTTGGGAATTTGAGGAACCTTCCTTGATAAAAGTTGTATCCCTTTGAAATAGCTTTCCAACGGTATATTATGGGTCTTGAACAAAGTTATGTACAAGAAGTTATGCCCATTTTACCAAATACTATGCAAAACCGACACCCGTCGCTTCTCGGGGCGCGTGAGGGCGCGTGAGAGAGCGCGCGATGGCCCCGCTTCGCGGAGAGATTGCGCAACTCTGAGTTTTTAGTTTCAGAATGTTGCGCGATGCACCCGCATCGCGGAACCATCGCGAAAACGGTCGGTTTTGGGTCAAAAGGTCGGGTTTACGCGTTTTAAGTTATATTTAAGGTTTAGGGTTTATTTCCCCCGCACCCCATTCACGAAAAATTAACCTAAAGTCAAGAAGAACAAGTCCCAAGCCTCAAGAACCCTACAAGGTAAGTTTTATCATGATTTTAGGTTGAATTCAAGTCCCTAATCTCTTTCTAACTTGAGTAAACCCGTCTCAAGGTTCGAAAATTCAAGATTTTGGAAATCTCTTCAAAGTTAGGGTCTTTAATTCAAGTTTGAGGCATTACCCGAGGTATGTAGAGTTACTATCTACGTGTGGGAACATCATTGTTCTTCCCCACGCCTCCTAATCCATAAAGTATGAAACTTTACAAAACTAGGGTTTATTACATACCATGCTGCGATAACCCTAGGTCCATGTTCATGATTATATTATGTATGAATTGTTATAATTCCATCATTGAGTTCTTAATATTTCTTTATGATTATTGAGAATCCGTCAGTAATCCATGAAAACCCATATCTTGTATTCCGTGCAGGTTTAACGTACGTTTTTAAATAAAAATTCTTATTTCATGAATATCCACACATGTCTACAAGTTTTCATGCAATTGTATTTTATAACTATGTTCATACCATGACTCAAGATACGTACATGCTAAATACAGATTATTCCACAAACTATGATTACAAGTTATTTCATGAAACCATGTTTACAAGTTATTTTCGTGAAATCATGATTACTGAACAAGTACGGAAGTTAATTCACGAAAATCATGGGCTTCTTAGCCAACTATATTATGTTCATATTTTTTGGGAGTTGCGCGAGGACAGAAGGCTCGGATAACTTTGAAACTACGTAGCCACCGTAGGAAAAGGATCGCTACGCCCGGTAGGACGATACCTTAATTTTACAACGAATGGATCCGTCGGAGCACGATACCATCTTATACCCCGGCAAGGTATGGGGCTCTGTTTGGTCGCGGCGAGGACCGGACTCCACGTACCCACGTGGTGATATCACATGGTCGGTTTGTGAAATGCTCTCCTACTTATCACGTTTTATGTATCTATATATATATATGTATTCGTGCTCATGCTCATGTTCATGTCCGGAGTTTTCGGTTTCGGTTCTTATCATGTTATTCCTTTGTCCCATATTATTTCTTTCGGTTGCTTTATACCCGACATTCAATGTGCTGACGTCCCTTTTGCCCGGGGCCTGCATTTCACGATGCGGATGCAGTTCTGAGGACGACGCCTCGCTCGGTAGGATACGCACGTACCGGCTTATTGGTGAGCCCCATCTCATTCGGGGTTTAGACATTATCATTCTTTAGTTAGTTTGCACCTAAAGGTATCTTTGGGGGCCTTGTCCCGGTAAGTATGTTTTTCGATCGGATTCGCGATTAGAGGTTTAAAGACTATTCAGTTAGTTATGTTAGACATGCAAGGCGGTTAGCCATCTTTGGCTCAACTCAGGTTATTTTTGCATTCATGATTTAAACAAGTATTTCATTAAATTAATACGACATCTCATGTTTTATAAAAGCTCATCACGTTCATGCTATATTTCCGCTCATGTGTGCCTTATGATGATTCAGCAAGCCATGTGGTTCGCTCGGTCACATGCAGTATGGCACCGAGTGCCGTGTTTCGCCCAGGCCATGGTTCGGGGCGTGACAGCAATTGTATTTTATAACTATGTTCATGCCATGACTCAAGATACATACATGCTATTTACAAGTTATTTCATGAAACCATGTTTACAAGTTATTTCGTGAAATCATGATTACAAGACAAGTACAAGTTAATTCACGAAAATCATGGGCTTCTTAGCCAATTATATCATGTTCATGTTTTTGGGAGTTGCACGAATTACCGAGAAGGCTCAGATAGCCTGAAACTACGTAGCCACCGTAGGACAAGGATCGCTCCGCTCAGTTAAAACGATACCTTAATTTTACACTGAATGGATCCATCAGGCACGTTACCACCTTATACCCTGGCAAGGTATAGGGGCTCTGCTGGTCCGGCGAGGTACCAGACTCCACGTACCCACGTGGTGATATCACATGGTCGGTTTATGAAATGCTCTCCCTACTTATCACGTTTTTATGTATGCTATATATGTATATATGTATTCGTACTTTCATCTTCATGTTCATGTCCGGGTTTTCGGTTCGTTCTTATCATGTTATTCCATGTCCCATGTTATTTCTTTCGGTTGCTTTGCATACCGGTACATTCAATGTCTTTGACGTCCCCTTTGTGCCGGGGGCCTGCATTTCACGATGCAGGTACGGATTTACAGGACGACGCCTCTGCTCAGTAGGATCTGCACGTACCAGCTTATTGGTGAGCCCCATCTCATTCGGGGTTTAGACATTATCATTCTTTAGTTAGTTTGCATCTAAAGGTATGCTGGGGGCCTTGTCCCAGTAAGTATGTTTTTCAGTCAGGATTCACGATTAGAGGTTTCATAGACTATTCAGTTAGTTATGTTAGACATGCAAGGTGGTTAGCCATCTTTGGCTCAACTCATGTTATTTTCGCATTCATGATTTAAACAAGTATTTCATTAAATTATTATGACATCTCATGTTGTATAAAAGCTCATCACGTTTATGCTATATTTCCTCGTGTATGCCTCATGATGATTAATAACCATGTGGTTCGCTCGGTACGCACGCGATTATGTACCCGTCGTGTTTTCGCCCAGGCCATGGTTCGGGGCGTGACAAAATGTGCTTTCAGTGTATGAGGCTATGATTGCAGGTTTGGAATTAGCTCGAAGTATGGGGGTCGAAATAATCGAAGCAAAATGCCACTCTCTCTTGAGTGGGTGTAACCCGAGTAGAGTGGCATCTTCGGACCCCAGAATGAGCGAATGCAACGGAGGTATCTAGAGAAAAACCAAGTGATACTACACCGGTTTAAAGAGTGGACCGTGCAGCATGTACCCGGGAGCGAGAACAACGAAGCCGACGCATTGGCCCCGATTTGGGCTCTTCGGTCGAGGGGAGGAAATCAGCACGACGCGCCGTAGTGGGATTCTTTGAGTCGGCGGTAGAAAACGGGCACATCTTTCGAAATAAACACGTTAGGTCTAACTTGGGATTGGCGCAACAAATATATCGACTACTTGCAAGATGGGAAGCTCCCGGGTGACCCAAAATAATCACGGTCACTGAGGACAAAAGCAGCACGGTTCTGTTTAATAGATGACCAATTGTATCGACGGTCTTTCTTCGGACCCCTGGCCAAGTGTTTGGGTCCCGGAGAAACCGATTATGTGATGAGAGAAGTCCACGAGAGTACTTGCGGTAATCACTCCGGTGCAGACGCCTTAGTTCAAAAAATTATCGAGTAGGTTATTCTTTGAACCGGATGGGAGGAGGAAGCTCGAAGAATTTTGTCACAGAAAATGTGATGGGTGTCAAAGGCATGCCCCGATGATCCATCAACCCGGGGAGTTGCTATATCCGGTGATATCACCTTGGCCTTTCATGAAGTAGGGAGTGGACATTGTAGGTCCTTTTTCATGGGCACCAGGTAAGGCCTGTTTTTTTTTTTTTTTTATGACTGACTATTTCTCCAAATGTGTTGAAGCGCAGGCTTTGTAGAAGATTAGAGAAAAGGAGGTTATTGACTTCATATGGGACCATATTATTTGTCGTTTTGGCATCCCGGCCGAAATAACTTGTGATAACGGTCCTCAGTTCGTTGGCGATGGATCGATAATTTCCTCGAAGGGTTGAAGATCAAGAAAATTGTATCAACTCCGTATCACCCGAGGGCAAACGGACCGGTGGAATCCACTCACAAAACAATAATTCAAAATCTAAGGAAAAGACTTGAAACATCTAAGCATCACTGGAGGAAAGTTCTACCGGAGGTATTGTGGGCTTATAGAACCACATCAAAATCAAGCACGGGACAAACGCCTTTCTCGTTGGTCTACGGGGCCGAAGCCCTCATCCTAGTAGAAGTTGGTAAATCGAGCCTCCGATTAAGATACGCCATCGGTGGGTCAAACGAGGAGGCCATAGCCGTAAAACTCGACCTCGCGGATGAATTTTGCAAAAATGCATTGGTCCGTATTGCAGCTTCTCGAAATAGAGAATGGAAAGGTACTACAATCGGAGGGCTAGTTTTCGACATTTTCAAGTTGGGGACTTAGTGCTTCGGAAAGTTACTTTGAACACCAAGAATCCCAACGACGGAAAGTTGGGTCCTAACTGGGAAGGGCCGTACAAGATAACAGGAATAATGGGCAAAGGGTCGTACCGAGTGTTGCAATCCATGGACGGACGCGGTTACGCGATAAGCCGGAATGTGGCTCGTTTGAAAATATCACGCTAAGGTATGGATGCCTACCATGTGATCATTTTTCGTTAATTTGTCTTCTTTTTGTAGGGGTCGAGTACCGGATGATTAGGTACGAAAACACGTGTTGCCGCACTCTTTTTTTCATGATACGGTTTTGTTTCCGACAAGGTTTTTAATGAGGCAACAAGTACAGCGTGTTACTTGATGAAAGCGAGGCTAAGTATTCGGGAACACGAGGTATATTCCTCGAGTGGGGACTTCATAGTGCTTACCCGATCATGCAGCTCGAATAAACACTAGGGGACTATCATACCCGCGCCAGAGGCTTACCCAGAAAATAGAAAATGAGCGGACTCAACAAAGCGAGATGGTACGGCGTTAGATGCTACCTCGGAGAAGTCCTCAAAATTTTATATTTCTCACCTTTATCCAAACCCGGACCTGCTGTATTAGGTTTCGATGTAAGGAACAAACGATCAGAACGAATCGTGTCCACTTAGTATTTGCTACGGCAAAAACAGAAGGAAACGGACGAAGCCTTCATATCATGTACGTGCAAATACTTGCAATATAAAGAAGATTATAAAAAATTCATTTCGGATGTGTCTTCTTGTCGAACACCACAGGGGATTAAATGGGGAATTCGGCATCATTTTATCGAAATACCCTACACCAGGGACTCGAAATTCGACAATGGTAATAAGGTCGCGTTGAGCCAAGCCAAAATCTTTTAACACCCTCGAATGGGGACTGCCATATCAAAATTTGACAAGGCAGGGATTCAGGTGTCCGAACCTAATCTATGATAAGTAAGCGGTCGGAAGACATAGGCCCTAAAATGCCTAATGTGATTTGGAGACGTTTGAATTCACAAAGCATAAATAAGTCCCACGGGCAAATCATTCAATCAAATCCTCGGATAAAAATATACCGAACAGAGGGAAAAGCCAACACATAGCACAGGCCGGAAAAAATGACTCCGAGCCTTTGATTTGTGCTTTAACGGGATAAGCGATAAGGCAAAAGTCATAACAAGCATTCAGATAAAAGAATAAAGAGACAATCAAAAGGAAAATACACATTCTATATACGAAGGATTTTACATCCGAACTTTCCACAAAGTAAAAAAGAAAAAAACAAGCCAAAAAGGCAAAAACAAAATAAAGGCTAGTGCGGGTCTTGATCTACAGTACGGCGGAGACGGAGTTCTCGAGCTTATTCACTCGGAGTCCTCGGACTCGGGGTCGAGGAGCACAGCCTCCTCCTCGATTGTTACGGCTTCGAGTATCGAGCTGGAGAGGTCCCCTAATCCTTGTTGAGCTTGTTCGAGGGTAACCCTCCGGGATTTCTACCGTTCATATTCGACCGCAATAGTAGTATGAGCCTCGGAAACCTCCACGTCCTTAAGAGACTTTTCTAAGTCGGCCTCAGCCTTGGCCAATTTAGCCGCCAATTCGGTCTTTCGTCGAAATTCTTTGAACTTGAGTAGCCGACTCGAGCTCGGCCTTAAGAATGTCGTTGGCCTCGAGTACAACGCCCCTCGAATTTGCTTTTGAGCTCGTCACGAAATCCGGGCCGATCCTTGGCTTTACGATTTCAACTTGTCCTTAGCGTTCTCGAATTCAAGGAGCCAATGCCTCTGCGGCCCTCGCGGCATCGACCCGGCCGAATCGAAGTTCACGCCGAAGTTGAGTGATAGTGGCCTCGGTTCCCGACCCTCGATGAAAAACGGGCATTGTCTGGCTAAGGCGGCGCCTTATCCGCTTCCAGGAGCTGGTTCTTTTCAACCATTCTGGCCAACTCGGCCTTCAAACGAAAGTTTTCAGCTTTCGCCGTGTCGAGCTCGGGTTGAAGGTTGGAAAGGGCGACGACCCGGTTCAGCGAACTTCTTTTCTCCCGGAAAGATGCTTGGAACTTCTCGTTTCACGACCTTGGGCATCCAGCTGGCCCTTTAAGTCGTCGCCGACCTCTTTGCTTTCGAGCGCGGATAAAGGCCTCGTTAAGGGCACAACACTGCGAAGAAATAAATAAAGTTAAAGCTGGGGCGGGGACCGAGTGAACTATGGAAAGATTGGATGATAAGCTTACCCGGTTGCCGCGTACGTCCCTCGTTAATGAGGGCACTCAGGACTCCGGCCATTTTTCTCTCTATCCTAGTCCGAAATAAGGGGCCTCGTATAGCTTGCTACCACAGACGGGACAAGAAACTACAATCCCCGAGGGACGGTGACCGAACCATGGCCAACCGGTCCTTCCTGCCCACGCTTCGTGCCGGGAAGACACGTACTGTGCTCATCCCTAAACCGCCGCGGCCGTTAGCCGCCCTCGTGGCCGAGGGATAGGGAGATGTCCGAAACCCAGCCAGCTTCCCCCGGTTCGCAGGTGGGTATCAGAACGTGTACGCCGAGGTTATCGGATCTCGACGAGTAGAGAAGTCGGAGCAACCCCGGCGGTCTCGGTAGAAGCCGGGTGCCTCGGATGTTGCGGTGGTCACCACCGGCAAGCAGGCGAGTATCCATTGGAGCCTCGGTATCGGGGGCGGACTACGCTCTTTGTTCGCCGGCCGTCGAGCCCAACGAGGATCTTAGGCCTTTGCGGGGGAGTCTCTTCGGATAAAGCTTCGCACGAAATGTCGACGTATTCAGCGGCACCGAAGGTTGGATAAAGAACTTCTTCCAGGCACAGTGTGCGAGCCGGAGCGGAAGGTTGGCACTACATGACGATGAGATAGGAAGGAATGGTGGCCCATCGCCCCCGGGAATAGAGGCGACGGAGGGGCCTCGCCGACCGCCGAATAAGAATGTCGGGCTCGAGATTCGTCCTCGAGTCCCGACGACCTCGCTTGCCCTTTTCTTTGATTTTTGCCCTTTATCAGTCTTATCTAGGCTCTCTTTAACGGCGACAATGGCAGGGTGGCCCCTGCATGTCAAACTCGGGGAACCGTGCGACGAGCACGGTGTCTGGATTCCCGTCTTAGCTAATCGAAAACCAGGTAAACTTACTGAATCCAGAAGGGGTTATAAAAGAAAAAGGTAAAAGGAGAGGATGCAATATATACCAAGTCAAGGAGAGGATTACCGTGATTTTGGGCAGCCCATCGGCCACGCGATAGGTCCCCCCATGTCCGTTTTTCATAAGTATGTTGATCGATGATTGCTCCGACCCGATCGGTCATGTTTCGACGGCGAGAAATGGGAGTATCCGTACCACGGCTAATTAAAATAAAAAGAGAGGAAAAATCACGTGGATGCAAGGGAGCAAGTGTCGATAAAGCACGGAAGAAGAATAATTATCGAAGGGAGAACTGAGAAACTTACGCTTATCGTTCCACCTCTCTGAAAAAGGTATGAACTCAGTCAGAATAACATCCATGGTCCGTACCCGAACAAAGCGTTCTAACCACCATCGGTCTCTGTCTTCGTCCATTTTGGAAAAGATCGGGTTTCGACCTCGCTTGGCTAGCTTTATCATGCCACCTAGAAGAGCCTCGGGGAATATAGCCGGATGAAATGCGCCATCGTGAATTCCCTCTTGATATTGTTGGCCAATAACCCGGGAGGCAGGCCACGGTCACTCCAGAAAAATTGGACCAATTTGGGCCAGAGGTCCACGTAAATCTTTTGACATATCTCGAGATATCGGGTCAGTGTGCGGTCGAGTTTAGTGTAAATGGATAGGTGTAAACATACGAAACCCTCTCGGTGAGTAGACCTAAGCTGGGCCCCGGGGCGAACACCTACTGTCGGACGGTTATCCCATCCACATGATTGTGCCGGACCTAGTCGAGCTTATCCTCTTTGTAATAGGCGAAGGATATCGCCTTGCGTTGGAAACCCACATCCGCGATCTGAGGATGGGCCAAACTTAATTTTTGTTGTAGTTGGGTTTGGACGGCACTATTTCCAAAGCGGTAGGTTCAACGAAGGTTTTCCCTTGGAGTTGTGAGGTTGGCTCGGCTTTGCAAAGAAACCAAGGGTTCTGAAAGTAGTTTCGGTGTTGACAGACATTTGGAGAACGTGAAAGAGAAGATTTGAATGAGATGGGAGAGTCAAAATGCAGAAAAAAAAACAATGGAGGGAATGTAACAAGGATGGAAGAGGCAGTGGATGCAAAGTGACGAATGAAAAAAGGTTGCAAAGGTGCACTTTCGATCAAAATGGTAGATGAAGTTGACAAGTTGATTTCTGAATGATCAAATGATCAAACAAAAGAAGTGGAGAAACAACCAGACGAGCAGAAAAATGAAATGAAGAAGTGAGAATGTTGAAGGAATGAAAATGGTAAAGTGAAGGGGTTAAAGGCCTTATATAGGCATGGGAACTGTAGCGGTTACAGAAGGCGCCCAATCGGGTGGTGCCACGTGTCCCACAATTAATGAGACGTAATATGAGGCGACGTGCGTTACGGCGGTTCCCGAGGTCGGCCATTCGGGACGAGACACGTGGCCGATGTCAGAGGAACGTGACATAACTGTTCCCGCCAAATTCAAAAGATAAAGAACGAGCTTATGAAATCACCGGTTTTGTGACTCATCCACTTCCCGTTACTCCGGTAAAACTACGGTCCGGAAAATGTAGGGACTATCTGTATACGGTAAAAATCGGATATATGCAAAACCGGTGAGACCGGGGGACAAGGGTATGATCAAATGAGCATGAGTACGATCGGTCTTTTCTTCAGACAGAGGGGATTGCACCGAATGTGGCTGATTCGAGAAAAGAGAAGTAGAGCTGTTGATCCGGTGTCTCCGGATCAAACTCAGCGTTGCCGTTAGTCCGGTTTCCCCATGTCAAGTTCTCATGGCTGTTAGTTCGGTTTCTTCATGTCCGAAATGAACGTGGCCGTTGGCTGGTTAACCAGTTGCAGAACTGCCACGCGTCAAGACC
The DNA here is from genome assembly GCF_029784015.1 of Lycium ferocissimum. Classification (NCBI taxonomy): domain Eukaryota; kingdom Viridiplantae; phylum Streptophyta; class Magnoliopsida; order Solanales; family Solanaceae; genus Lycium; species Lycium ferocissimum. The sequence goes on along the minus strand of NW_026713343.1, from coordinate 45,830 downwards.
GTTCTGTCATTTTGTACTGGCAACCGTACGGGTGTCAGACCGTATGGCCCTACCTTATCCTTTCAGGGTTTCTCTATTCTAAAAGGGCTTTGTATTGTATGTGAGGCCCATGAGGCAAAGCTATAAATAGAGGGCATTTCCCTACTTTTAAGGGTTGGCTTTTTGAGACAAAAAACATTGTAATAGAAGCTTCTATTGAAACTCCTTCTCTGATTTTGGTCTGGATCTACAGTGTTCTTGGCTTTATTTATCCACTCAACACAATACATTGCCATATATATACACACATATATACTTCAGCTTAATCACCAATATCAGTATATATATATATATATATATATATATATATTTTTTTTTGGTAATTAAAATATTTTATTTACCAAAGTGTAAAACATTACAACTCAGAAAATTAACAGAACCCAACATGCCTATAGTTCTGTTATACTTCGACTACATCAGTACTCCTAACATCTAGACTAAGGATAACAATTCAGCATTTGTAGCAGTAGTCTATTCCTTGGCTTTAAATTTGCTCTGTAGAACACCTCTTGTGCAATTTGCCTCAGGATCCTTTCAACACTTCTTGTTTTCTGCTGGAAAAGTCGGTTATTCCTTTCCTTCCACACGTAGTATATTGTACCAGCGAGAGCTATTTTGTAAACCTCAGCCCTACTGCTCCTCCCCTTACACCATGCTTCGGCCAGCCTTGAGTTCCTCAGCCCACTCTAAGCTGTTCCTGTTGATGTGTAGCCATTTGAGTATCCTGCCCCATATATTCCCAGAGTATGTACACTTAAAGAAGAGGTGATTAAGAGTTTCTACCTCCCTATTGCATAGTGTGCAATGTTCATTTATTTCATACCCCATCCTCTGAGTCTGTCACAAGTATATAGTCTCTCCAAAGCAGCTAATCTTAGTATAAATATCCACTTGGGGGATCCTTGGTTGCCACATATAACCCTTTTCCAACTGACTTTATCAAATTGTCCCTGTAGTTTCTGGTATATGTTTTTAATGGGTAGATGGGATAGTTGGTGAATCTCCTCCTGTGAGTATCCAGCATCCTCAAAATGTTTTTTTGCTTTGAAAATCTTTTGAACCACCCACGATGCCTGTTTTGGTTCCACCTCCCACACATTCCTATTCTTCCCATAATATATATGCACCCACTTTACCCACAACTTATCTTTTTTCCTGCACATATTCCACAGCAGTTTGCATACAGCAGCTTGGTTCCACTTTGCAAGGTCAATGAAGTTTAATCCCCCCGCTGATTGTGGTTGGCATAATCTGCTCCAAGCCACCAGTGCTTTCCTTGTGTAGTCAGCCTTACCAGTCCAGAGGAACCTCTTACACATTTGTTCTATCAGTGTAATGATTTTTTTTGGCAAGATGAAGATTTGGGACCAGTATGTTTGCATAGAGAATAGGACTCCTTTGATCAATTGTGTCCTCCCTGCATATGAGAGGAATCTCGCTGTCCACGATGATATTCGTCCTAGTATCTTCTCTAGTAGAGGCTCACACTGTGCAATGGAGAGTCGTTTAGTGCTTAGGGGCACACCAAGATATCGGAATGGCATCTCTCCTTTAGTAAATCCTATGTACTCAAGGATCTGATCCTGTACTGTTTGATGTACTCCTCCAAAGTAGATGGAGCTCTTACTTGTATTTGCTTTTAGTCCCGATGCCTCAGAGAATTTTGTAAAAGTGTCAAATAGAATTTGGACTGACCTGAAGTCACCTCTGCAGAATAGGAGGAGATCATCGGCAAACCCCAGCTGGATGATGTTTAGTTTCCTGCATTTTGGGTGATGTTTGAAGCCTCGATTTTGCTTAACATCGTTCAGTAGTCTTCCTAGGTATTCCATGCACAAGACAAACAAGTAGGGGGACAGTGGGTCCCCCTGTCTCAATCCTTTTTTTGCTTCAAATGGGGGGGTAGGGACACCATTTAGCAGGATAGAATAAGACACATTTTTTAGGCATGCCATGAGCCAATTTATAAAGATTGTCGGGAAATTCAGATACCTCAAAATTTGTTCCACAAATGGCCACTCAATTGAGTCGTAGGCTTTTTGCATGTCCACCTTTAGCATACACCTGGGTGACACTCCTTTCCTGCCATATCCTTTCACCATTTCATGACTTAGCAAGATATTATCCACAATAACTCTGCCTGGTACAAAGGCAGCTTGGCTTGCATCAACCAAACAGCCAATTATTCCTTGCATTCTGTTAGTTAAGATCTTTGATATGATCTTATACAATATGGTACAGCAGGAGATTGGTCTGTATTCTTTGATTGAGGATGGTTGTTGTACTTTTGGTATCAAGGTTATTGAAGCACAATTTATAGCCTTGCACATCATGCCAGTTGCAAAGAAATTTTTAACTGCTGCAGTTACTTCATCTCCTATAATGGGCCATGTCCTCTTGTAGAAGAGGGCATTAAACCCATCGCAGCCCGGGGCCTTATGATCATTTATCCCCAACAGTGCCTCCTGGATCTCTGTGCTTGTAATCTCCTTGATCAGACCTAGCTGTTGCTCCCTATCTAATGTAGGTCCCTTTTCCATAATGTGAGGGAGAACAGCAGGTAGTTGACTAGCTGCTGTACCGAGCAATGATTTATAAAATCTCAGGGTTTCCTCTTTTATCCCTTGTTCGTCTTGTATGAGTGCCCCAGCAGTAGAGGTAAGGCTTGTTATGTGGTTTTGTGCTTGTCTATTCTTTAAACAAGCAAAGAAATATGCATTATTACTGTCCCTCTCGTTAAGCCAGTGTACTCTCGCTTTCTGTTTGGTAATGCTTTCCTCAATGTGGCCCCATTTCTCTAGTTGTGCCTTTAGTGTTCTTTCCTCACTGAACCAGTCCGCATTAGGATCTATGTAGCTGTCCCTCATCTGTTCTTGCAAGTTTTGCAGTTGGCTTCTGAGAAGTTGAATCTTGTTATGTACACCTTGGAATTCTTGATTCCTGAGCTTCCTCATTGAGGGCCTAAGTGCTTTGATCTTTTTCCATAGCTCAGACATTGAGGTTGCCTTTCTGGTACTGGTCCAACAAGCCTCAATAGTGTTCAAGAAGTCTGGATGCTCAGCCATGTAATTGAAAAATTTGAAAGGCTTTGGGCCAGTAGCCTCCCATGATTCAATTTTGATGCTTAATGGGCTATGATCAGAGAATCCCGGTTCCATGACTCTACACTCCAGATGTGTCCAACTTTGTACCCACTGCGCGTTTACCAGTACTCTGTCAATCCTGCTAAAGGTGTGTCCGTTTGTCCACGTGAACGCTCTACCGACTGTCTTCAACTCAGTGATACCAGTGTCTAACAGGCATTGTTTAAAGTCACGTATTTCTGCCTCTTGTACAGATGATCCCACCAGTCTATCCTCGATATGGAGGGCTACATTGAAGTCCCCCATCACTACCCAAGGTGCTGTATTGCTAACAGAAAACCTTTTTAATTCTTCCCATAGTCCTTTTCTCTCAGATATGGTATGTAGGCCATATACCATGCTTATGTTGAATTCCATGGTGCTTTTGGGTATTTTGACAATTCCATGTATAAGTTGTTTATGCGTACCCAGCAGTTGAAAGTTCACCATCTCTGGATTCCATAAGATCCATATTCTCCCACCATTGTCATTCACATAGTTGTTACACCACTTCCACTTGTTTGCAACTTTCTTAATAATCTGAGCTGCTTTGTTTTGTTTGACTCTAGTTTCGGTTACTGCTATTAACCCTACTTTATTCTCCTGTATAAACACTCTAAGTTCATTGTGTTTATACACTTTATTCAGTCCCCTTACGTTCCAAGCTACAATATTCATCATGGGTTTGGGGGAGTAAGATGTGTACCCCCTGTGCTCCTGGAATCACTGCCTTGTCCATTGTCATCACCCCTTTTATGGTCAGGTTCTGCGCCGTATTATCCAGCCTGCTAAAAGTATTTTTTGTGGTCACTTGTATTTGACTTGGACCAGCTTTGTCAGACTTGGAGGCTGATTTCCCCGTTACTAAATTCCACCCCTCTTTTGAAGTAGTCCCTTGGTTTTGTGCCACTAAACTGTCAGCTGTTGTAAGGCTCGTTGGTTCCTTTTGCCCCTCAGGGGGTACCTCTGCTATTGAAACCTCACCTTCAACATTTTTGTTCGGTTTCCATGCTTGTTTCACTAGCCTAGACTTCCCCTTATTCCTCCCCTGTTGTTTGCCCTGAGCCCTATTGTCGTGTATCGCTTCCAGTCGTTGCTCGTTCTGTTGCTCTTTGTGTTGTTGAGCAGGGCAGTTATGTCCCACCATACAGCAAGTAGGGCAGTAAATGGGTTCCCGGTCATATATAATGGACTGCTTCAACATTCCCCCAGCTGGATCCTGTATTTCTATGTATTTTGGTAGGGGTTTGGTGATGTCCATTTCAATAAGAAGCCTAGCATAGGATATCCTCCCCAGTGAGGTTGTACATTCATCCGCATAGAGGGGTTTCCCCAGGACACTACCAATCTTGTTTAGTGCAGTCTTGCTCCACCAATGTAGTGGCATTTTAGGGAACTGCACCCACAGTGGTATGGTCCTTAGCACCTCCTTATCAAAATCGAAGTCAGGAGTCCAACACTTCAGTATAATGGGTCTATTGCTGATCATATATGGTCCAGAGATTAGCACAGAGTTCTTCTCCTCTATACTGTTCAGCTTGACAACAAAAAACCCATCGTTGTGGTAGTAAACTTTAGGTTTCGACACAAAATTTCACTCGGTAGCAATAAACCTCATTATAGCCCCTATAGATGGAGTATTTCCGACTACATACAAAATTACTGCACTCTTCCAGATTTCACACCCAATTTCCACATCTGATTCAGTTAATTGCACAATCGCCTTTCCTTGATGAATTATTGGAGGAATGTACTCTAATTCCATTCCCCTGCCCCCAAGTTTAGTGTTTTGGAACAAACCTTTCCACGTTTTGCCTTCAGGGTTTGGGTTTACGCCTTGTTGCCTTTCTCGGTCTCCATTAGCAGCGCCGCATTCCTTTGCCACTTGAACTTGCGTTCTTCCTTCACTAGGGTTCGTGGCTAGTGGTCGCGGCCCAGATCCCCCCTCCAATGTTGTGGTTTTCAAAGGTGTGGGTAACGGTGTTATCGTGCCTGTCAAACCCACACTTTGTTGTTGAGTTTGGTGTTGCGATTCTTGTGTTTTGCCCTTCGATTGGTTCGAATGGTTGAACATCGCCTCCTTCAGCAGCAGATTTTGGGCTATCTGCTCTTTCCGGGGCCGCCCTCTCGCCCTTGCCATCGTGAAGCGTACGTTAGCTAACCTCGCTTAACGTGCACCGAGAGAAGAGAGAAGAGAGAATTTATCCTAATATCAGTATATTTATTATAGGCGAAAACTCACATATCTATATATATTATCACAAATAAGTCTATATCAATTTCATATCAACCGAATAATAGATTAAAAATCATCCACATATCCGATACCTCACTTATAAATTCAATTGTTACAGAAATTCGGGGTAACACTAATCACTTTCTGTTACGATCTGTTTTCTGAATAAGCCGCGATTGACATTCGGTGCCTCAACTTGAGCAAATGAGACTTATTATTTAACTCTATCATGCTTATGCAACAACACAATACATTTCAAATTACAAAATATATGTTCAGAACTGTTCATTAGAATGGAAGTTTAACTCTGAAAGTAATTGTGAAATAACTTCTGAAATACTGATAAATAATAATATGTGTATTATGATACCATAACCGAACATACACTATTTATGGAGCCTCTATACTAACAAAATTGGCGTACTGCTCAAAACATGAGTTCCCTGACTAGTTCTCAAATCTCCATAAGAAATAATAAACGACTGACTATGAAGAAAAAAAGACTCCATGAAACAACGTAGATCTAACTAACAGCTGCTGGGTTGAGGGAGGACTTAACATGTAGTCTGCTCATCTATAAATCCTGCACTTACAATGACCTAATAGGTCAATGTAGATTTACATAAAGAGAATGTTAGTACACCAACTATCGGTACTCAGTGAGTATCAATGACTCCCTTGTAAGAACTTAAACGAGACTTGAAAAACATGATAATCCTAAAAGCATTCTGGTTTTTTTTTATTTTTTAAAAAGCAATAAAGCATCTGCAGAACAATATATAAATTTTTTCACAAAAGTACCTGTCACACCCCGTTTTTCCGCGATAAAACACACGGGTTTTTATTATTAAAGGGTTTTCCAATTGAAGTGACGGTTTTGAATAGGGATTAATTTTTTTAACAGAGTCGCCACTTGAAATTGAGTTTTGATGTTCTAAGTCAACTTATGAATCCCTAATCAAAAGGAAATGACTCTTTTATTATTGGTCTGCGAAACCAAAAGACCGGGTAAGGAATTCTGTTGACCGGGGAGAAGGTATTAGGCATTCCCCGAGTCCCTTCGTTCTAGCACGGTCGCTTTATCGACTTATACTTAGCTTAAACTTATTTGTTGGATAAATTATGTTACTAGCCTTGATTAGCTCGTGCCTTTTATTGTTGGACTTTTCTTTGTCTCAACCTAGATGCGTAACCGCATTCTGGATCTTGACATACATCAGCTTAGAAGCGTAACCGCTTTCTTCACTCGTATGTATCACACCTAAATTGGCTCTGTCTACACGTCTTGATTCGAATTAATGAAAATCAATTATTAGAACAATTTAACTAAGGTGCATAACCGCATCCTTGAGTTTCTTTTAAGCGTCTCAAAATAAGATGCGTAATCGCATTCTTAATCGAAACGAAATTAATTATTAAAACGAATTTGGCCAAGGTGCGTAACCGCATCATTGAGTTGTTTAAGCGTCTCAAAATAAGATGCGTAACTGCATTTTTAATCGAAACAGACATTTTAATATGTTCCAAAAGCTCGTCTAGCGTTAAAAGCAATTATTTGTCTCTAAAATCTGATACTTATTATTATTTGGTTAAACTTTCACTCTTTTGACAACGGATTTTGAAACGTGTTCGTAACTCATCTCGCTCCCTTATAATTGGTTTTACCACTCTTTTCTTTTATACTTGACAACGAGATTTGAAATACTTCGCGTCTCATCTCCCTTATCTCACACTAATATTTAATTAACTTATTCGGCATTAAACATTAGTCTACGCCCTTTTTTTTAGAATCAGTTGGACCAAACCTCTCGGCCATCACATGATTTCATCCTTCGCCATATTTTACGACTACAAACCTATAGACATTCAACTGATTGATTGTCCCTAAATACCAAGATCCGAATTAATCTACATAGTATTTAAACGAAATGGTACATGGACTAATTCACCCAATATGCAAGTTAACATCAAATGGACTGAATTTTCTAAAATGTATTCGATGCCAGCTAATTCATCAAATCTGAAATGCGCAATCTCAAGAATCATGTTTGTCCATACCGAAAATGCCAAAATTTCAACTCAACAATTGATTGTCTGAACCAACTCAATCTTACCCTTTTGAAATTTTATCACCCCATTTAGTTCATGTTCCAAATCTTGAATATATCAATTTAAACTAGCACCCAATTGATTGAAAAATATGATGAAGATAATAACTAAAAATAGCAAGCTGCATACGTTTAGAAATAGCAAATACAACATACCCATTATGCTTGTTTACACAGAAAATTGTTGAATTTGTGTACGTGATCAAGGACACGTGGATTAATATGACCGAAATAATGAGATAATATGTAAAATTAAGCAAGATAATTATAAAGAAAGCTAAAGGAATTTAAAGCAATAGCCTGAGCCTTAGAGAAGCTTTTGAGCTAGAGTCTCCGGGCAAGCGAACAATCAGATCTTTGCTTAGTTGAACAAAATCAATTAGGAACTAAGAGCAAGGAAATTCTTGTATATATATATTTTCAAATGGTTCTTACAATGAGATGAGCACATTTATTTATACTAGAGTTATGGGGTGCATGATCCACAAATTATGCCCTCTTCATTACCAATATTAATGCCAAAGGTAATAAAAGTTAATAAAGAGATTTAATGCTATGACAATGAATGGCAGCAATAATGCACATGTAAGACCGGAGGAAGACTTGGGGTTTCTTGTAATGGATGTACATTGAATGACGTTTGACCGGTGAGTTGGCATGCTTCTCCGGACCTTTGTAGTTTGCCTCCCGTAGTTTAAAGTTACTCCTCTGGAGCGTCGTTACGCTTTCTCGAAGCCCTCGCTCGCTGACTCAAATCTGACATGTCACCATCGCCACGTGTCATCCTTTAATACGTTCACTTGGTGTCAACAGATTTTATCCTATACAATGCTATGAAGATGACAACAATTATAACATGAAAGCCTTTAAAGGGTAACAAACAAACAAACAACTGAGTTAATAATAGAGATTGACATGATAACAAAGATTTAAATAAAATATTGGACATGGAATCAATAGAATTGTCATCTGAACAAACATGCGTACAAATCTCAAACGGATATGTATGAAGTTATTTCAGTAAACAATTTTAAGGCCACCATAATGCAACAAAACAATGGATAAATTAAATATGATGGAAAAAAGAGTTAAGGTATAAAGACCGGACCTTTAATTGAATAAGCCTTTCCTTGATTAATGAATCTCAAGTATAGGTACAGCAGCCATGAACCATTTGCTTAGCAAAAACGAAACTCGACAACATCGTATGAACGGAAAACCAGTTGTGTCTATAGGTGTAGTAATGTCTGTAAAGTGTACGTTCTTTAGGATTATTTGGATGTGTTTAGCAAAAATAAAAATGGAAAAAAATCTTGAGGCTACAGGTTGGTGTTTTTAGTCTTAGGTCCTCTAGAAAATTATGTTGGGATCGAAATAACAGGGCGTTATGCGGAAGCTAATAATTTACAAACCTTAAACACGATAAATCAGACGACAAAGAAAATATACTTAAAAGACATACTATTATAATATGATTTGATCAACTGACCTACATATTGAAAAACTAATATTAAAAAGCATAAAAACTATTGAGAGAATAATCTCCCCATAAACAAGAGTCTTTAGTGACTACATTGTGGATGCTATTGTATTTTATTGTATAAGAGGGATTCTTCAATTTATAGAGGTCCAAAACCTTTCCCTCCAATAAAAGGACTAGCCAAATATGGAAGAGAATTATATTTTCCTTTCAGGGAAAAGTAAAGCAATTATGGTTATACTTTAACTTTCCTTCAAGAGAAAAATAAAACTCAAATATGGTAAGAAAATCAGGGCAAAACCCTAACAAATTAGGTCTAGCTTCTCTTTTATTGTGTTTCTATTTTTGGTCTAATCCCCAAATGGAATATGCCATGGATAGGGATGAATTTTTGACATGCGGTAACACGCTATTGGTTCGGTTTTTTATTTTCTTTTGATTAAATAAAGCTAAAAAAAAAAATACTAGTATCGACTATTTTTAAACAAAAATAAGAAAAATTAAATAACTAGCCAAAAAATAATTCAAAAGTAATTAACCAAAAATCTAGATTAGAAAAACCAATTTTTGTAATTTTTTTTTCATTTGAAACACAAAACTTGTAATCTAAAAATGGTGAATATTTTTTGTCTTGTTACATTTCCACAAATAAAACCTACTAAAATAAAATAAAAGTCAAAACTTCAAGATTAAGCCTAAAAGAAATATTTAATGCTAAAAATCGTGTAAAAACTCGAGGAGGATCAAAAATCACGTGTCTACAGTACTTTTTCAAAATACTTCCTCCGGTTGAAAAGAAGTGTCCGCTTAATTTTTAGCATACCCCTTAAAAAAATAGGTATTTTGACCAAACTACCCTTAATTAAAATTTGCATATTACTATTAACTTGACATATTGAGATCTAATTACATAACACTTAATAAAGGTAAATCTGAAAAAAATAAAGTTAATTCTTTCTTGATTGTGTAAGTGAACACTTACTTAGAACCAAATAAAAAGATTAAGTGGATACTTATTATGAACCTGAGAGAGTAATATTGAAATAAATATTCTGTGGAGCACCATTCGACTTTCACATATTCCGTAATAGTCATCATGTGATCGATATGGGGTTGATCCCACCCCGATTGACTGGACCCCATCCCCAATGTACCGCTCGGTTCAAGTTCTAGCACGTTCGCATTCTGTGCCTTATGAGGGCAATTATGTCATAGTGCCCAAATCAAGAGTACACTAATGTCATTGCAACCCAACTATGGCTACAAACCCTTTTAAGAAATCTAATGAGACTTGGTGCAAAGGAAGAAGCAGCAGGGCTGAGGTATACAAAATAGTGTTAGCAGCAGTTGTATATTATGTATGGAGAGAAAGAAACAACACGCTATTTTAAAAGAGGACTAGAAGTATTGATGATGTTTTAAAACAAGTTGCACACGAGGTATTCTATAGAGCAAACTTGAAGCCAAGGAATAGACCAATGTTTGCCAATGCTGAATTGTTATCCTTAGTCTGTTACTAGATGAGCACGGGACCAACACAAAAAATAATACCACACTTTTTTTTTTTTAGTTTGTCTTAAAAAAATGATATATTTTTATGTTTAGAAATCATTTAACTTGAAACTTCCCTTTTGCTTTTAATGAAATGATTTAAATCCACATAAGTATCTATGACTTGTTTTAGACGATAAATTTCAAAGATCTTCCATTTCTTTTTTAAACTTCGTGCCTAGTCAAACTATGTCACATAAATTAGGACAGAGAGAGTACCTTTTAGTAATATAATCTTGGAATTTTTATTATAGAAAGTATTATAATTCAATTAATTGAAAATATCAATAAATTATTTTACTTAGTCCGCTTCTCCCATATATGACTTTCCTGGTTTGGTTCTCCAATTGAAAGATTTGAAATACACCTTCTCTTACGAGTTTCATACGCCATCATCTTTTTTATAACTCAACAACACTGAAAAGTACTTTCATGTGTTAGCATCTGTTGTAGTCTTAAATTTTTAAGTATAGACCAACTTCATCATTTTAAGAAAACTAGTTTGTCTGCACGTGCGTCGCACATGAATGCGGAGTCTCGTAATAAAAGTTGTTGAAAAATTAATACTAATATTATATAATAAAACTTTAAGTAAATAATTATATACAGAAGAATAAATAAAAGTTAATTATGTGAATCATTATATCGTACCTTATTTATCGATACTACAAAGATGAACAACAAAGTTTAAATCTGGAGAGAAAGAGACATTTTTTTAGTTGTACCTTTTTCTACTTCGGTTACTAATATATTTCTTACTTGTACACAATCATTTGAGTTGGTATCAACTTTGGTCACTTAGTTAATATCCATTTTTTAGTTTGCCCGTTATGTGTCGTATATATGTATCGTTAATATAGTGTTGAAGATAAAACTTCACGCCACAAAGTAACGATATCAAAATGAATAATATATTAAAAACTCATCTAGATTGTTTCCTAGTTTTTAGATATTTCAACAACACAATTTAAATGTGAGCATGAGCAACATCATCTACTGTTACAAAAGTTTCGCATCTTGAAGTTTCAACATTTTCTTTAAGATTTTGTAGCCTCTTTCTTTCTACCATTGAATACATATAAAAAATTTGTTGTCGGATGAAAATGTTTTATAGAAGTTGTACATAAATTTGATTAAGATACATCTTGCTTATTAGAATGCCTAGTAAATCATTGTCAATTTCGTAGTGTGGATGCATAAAAGTAATAATTATTTGTGAGAAATCTTAATAGTTACAATGTTTACTTTTCAATGTCGGTTCACCATAATTTTCCACCCTTCGCAATCCATTTTTTGTTCAATGAAATACTAAATGAGTTTAACCCGCCATACAGAAAACTAAACATAGCTTGAAAATTCCAAGTTTTGAATACATAATTTCGGTGTTGAATATAAATATTAATTTTTTAAAATTTAAACGAAAAGTTACATACTTAAAACTTTATTAAATAATTATTGTTAAAGAAAATACTTATTTGACTAAAAAAAAAAAGAAGTAAAATAGAACTTCATCGCCACAGTTTGTTTAGAACATGTCGATTGGATTCAAAATTTAAGAATAAAAGACTAAAGGCGCATAAATTAAAATATGAATGAAGTAGAAAAGTGATTGTATTATAATAATAGCAAAATAGCAAGAATCTAAAACATTTTCTTGGAGCTTTAGAGCTTCTAAAGCTCAAACAAACATCAAGAAGTTATAAATCCCAAAGCAGCGATCAAGTAGATATGTCGACTTCCTTAGCCAATTTCCCTTAGCTTGTACAAGAGTGTATATATGCCTTAACACACAATCAAATGTCTAATTAAGTTCAATAGTTTCAGCACATCAAAACTAACCACGATATCGGTGAAAATCACGCTAAACTAGCAAAACAGAAATTCTGGACAGTACTACTGTCTTGTATTGTGACTCAGTTTCAAAAGGGTAAACGGCAAAAATAGACTTTGTGGCCTTAATGAAAGTTGTAGATATATGTCTTAGGGTCTCAAAGAAATTCGAATCACCCCTATAGCAGTTTTGTACAAAAAGATATGCTCAAAATACTAACAGCAGTACATGTAGGGTTTGCAAAACAAAAATCTGGGCAGCACCTGCCCTGTACTTCATCACCCCTTTTCGAGTAAATACAAGCAAAACTGGATTTTGGAGCCTGAACGAAAGTTGTAGGGCTATGAAATAGCTTTCTAGAACATCTTGAATCACTTAAAACGGAGCATTATACAAGGAGTTATGCTGAAAACACTAACAGCAGTCCAATCCAAAAACGGGTTTGTAACTTACCTCAATCGTGTGGAGTTGTTTGGGGCTCAACCAAGGCAAGTCTTGATGATTGATTTAGTGGTTGAATATTATGAGAGAAGAGAGGTTTTGGTGTCTTGCTTCCTTGTAGAAAACGAAATTTGTGGAGGTAGAGAGGATAAGAGACAAAAGGGTATGTATCTTACTTCATAAGATTGAAAGAAAATAATAAAATAAAAAGGGTATGTATCTTACTTGATAAGATTAAAAGAAAATAATAAAATAAAATAAAAAGGCTTCCCACTTTTATAAATATCTATCTAATCCATCAAATAAATTACTAAGATAATAATAGGAGTATCTTACATACTACACCATAACACTTCAAACAAGTTTCACATGTCGTCAAGTTCACATTCAGGAAGTGCGAAGTAAAATATACCCTTACTATCAAGATGTGGTCAATCAAAAATTCAAGTGTTAGTTTAAAAATTTCGGGGTGTTACAAATATCTTTGACTTGTTTTAGACCACAAGATTCAAAAATCTTTCTTTATTTCTTAAACTCCGTGCCCAGTTAAACTACATCATATAAATTGGGACGGAGGAAGTATTGTTTAAGGTTTTGGCGTACAGTACATCAATATAAGTATTGGATAGAAGTGGATTTCACTCTTTTTAGTTACTACTACAAACTCAAAGGAGTACATATAGGTATCGAGGAAAAAAACATGTTTGCAAAGTAAATCGCCTCCACTATATATAATAATGCTTTCATCTCTAGCCAATTTATTTTATACGGAGTCGAGTTATTGTAGCGAAGGAAACAATATCTTTTGACTGACCCAACTCTTTTTTTTATGCTTTCCGTTATTCATAAGAGGTGTTTAACTAAATTATCTTTAACTCTTCCTTAAATGAGAAGTTAATGATAGATATATGTGCTTGTTTGGAGTAATAAAGGTGAAATAAAAATAAATGTGTTTTGGTTTTATAAAATGTCTAATATTTTGAAATATTTCAAACTATTCATAAAAAAAGCCGCCTGAAGCCCCACCCGCCTTTTCTATATAGCCGCATAACCATAACAAGTTTTCTCTAATGCCATACCAAGCCAAGACCTTTCCTACAAGGAAAGAAAGAACCCGCGGCTCCCCTTTTTGAATACCCCCCTCACTCCCATTTTTTCGGCTAAACGGAACTGGAGGGAGTAAAATCAAAATTTGATTGCTGTGAAATAATGAAAGGCTCATAGATCCTTACAAAAGTAATAATGCATATAACTCCAAAACTTTCAAGAATGTGCATGAGATTGAAACTGACTTTTCATTATTTAAAAAACAAAAAAAAAAAATTATTAGTTGTAAATAAGAAAAAATGTAGGGGATTGGAGTGGGGAAGGAAGAATCTTGTATTTATCAATATCAGAACAAGAAGCATAAGAGAGAAGATTTGCATGTGTGTGATAAAGAAATGCCAACCACGATATTATTTGGAATATATATTCGAGTTTAGGTTTCAATAATTTATACTCCTAGTTCATAGTGACGTAAATAGAATTTTCACAAACGTTTTCAATATTATAAAGAAGTGAATAAATAAAAAATAATGATTATTTTACTTATTATATTTATATATACATATTTATCAAAAGATTTTGACGAAACGATATTATGCTACATCTGGTTGAGGCAAGGTATATTTGCCTCTACTAATTCATATAACAACTAATTGATTATTCAGCTACTTGAACACGTTCATAAAAATAGAAATTAGGGGAAATGGTCAGATTTTGCTCGTGTACTATTTGAGATTACTCAATTTTGTCGCCCGTAAAATTTAATCGAATTTTACTTCCGCCATTGGAAAAAATTCTCATTTTTTAATTTAATTTGGTAACTGACGATAGAGTTCTAATTTGAGACTAATTTAAATAATCAAAAGTTAAAAGGTAAAATTGAACCATTTTGTTTGAAGAGTTCGGATTGGTGAAGTCCACAAATTTCACGTTCACTATTAGAAATATAGGTTTTTCCACCGACATTCAGTGGAAAATTTGTGCTATAAAACATGATTTTCCCACCTCATTCCCACCGAACAATCTTACTTGAAAAACGCATGGTGGGAAAGGTTCCCATTGAAACGTTGGGAAACTTCTTAATTTTCCATGTGAAAACTCTACTATTTAGGTTTTTCTCACCGATATTCAGTGGGAAATAGCCACTGAAAATTTTCAGTGAAAAATCAATGGGAAAATAGTGATTTTTTAGTAGTGGTTGAAGCTTTTTTAATGACAAGAGCAAATATAAAACGATCTACTGATGGCAAGAAAATAGATGAACCAATAGTTTAATGGAAAGTAAGATTAAGCAATTTCAGATAGTATGGGATTAAATTCAGACCCTTTTCCTCGAAATTAATACTCTGTTCATCTCACTTTATATATACGACAATATATATACTTGACTGCCAACAAAGTTTAAGAACGAAAGAATTCTAGACACATACATGATACAAAATATAGATTCATGAGCTAGTCCACCTCCTGACTCTTATTTTTGAGCTCATCTTTGAGTCGGCCCACTTCGTGCCTAAGCTGGTCGAAGCTTGCATGGTGAAGCACAGAGGCCTATAAGAGAAAAAGGAACGGTTATTAAAATGAGGCATGAAATTAAAAGCTGAGTAAAAAGAACATAAGGACGAGACTTACCCGATTCAATGCATGCTGAGCGTCGTTGAAAAGGCACGATTCGCTGACTTCGGCCATTTTCTTACGGTCCTCTTAGGACACCAGAGGGTACAAATAGCTGGACATCCCAACGGGACCCGATAACATGTTCATATCGGCCGGCACCTTAAAAGTGATTAGCCTCTTCCGATTCGGGTCGATACTAGGGGCAGGAAACGATTTCTCCAACCTGGGACCGGAATTAACCCCGAAACGGTCAGCTATCGGGATGGGCAAATGCTCGAAACCCGACATACCCGGAGCGGGTATTTCATAAACCCCATGATCGGCCGCCCTTTACTCGGTCACCTTGCCTTTGGCTTTTTCATCATCGGCAGGAATATCCACCAATGGCGGCGGAGAATCCTGTATGCAAATTATCGTTTCAGATGAGGCCACAGCTTGTATCGGAAGGAAGGGACCAATGCCATACAAAGGCGGAATAGTAGGTACCTTAGAGCCTGATACCGATGAAGTTGCCTTCGATTCAGCGGCTGCGGCTGCCAGTTTTCCAGTACTTCTAGTAGAAGTGTGATCGGAGGCCCCGACTTTCGACCCGACGATCCCTGCGTCCGTCGACCTCGAGATGCCACTCGACCCAGCCGGAATTCGACTTGAGCTTTCCACCAATGGTGGAGTGATTGCAACAGAATCGGTCAAATCATGCTCGAGGGGCTCGTCAATAAGACGATGCCCACCCAACTCCTGGTCATCGTCGTCAGAATGGTCCAATAATTGGCCAACAACCTCAGCGTCTAAAGCACGGGCCGAGATATCTTCCGATGAGGTTTCTCGAATAACGACCTTCGATCTTTTCCTAGACTGGGAAGGAGCTCGAGATGATTCGGAGGATTTTCTTTTTCTCGTTTCAACTAGGTCTCCCAGACCGGGAGCTTCGACATCCTGCTCGTCGGTGAGGTCTCGGCGGTTTCCGGCCCCGGATGCGTGGCTTTTGATAAACCTGTGAAGCAAAGAGAGGAACAGTCATTACCTAACTAACGTGGCATATTACACAGAGTAGAAGGGACGACGCTCTAAGGGGAAGACTTACCATGGGTCCCGGCCTCCTAACGGGACCGGGATAAATGCCTCTAGGTACGTTCGGTATAAGTAAGTTGGGAACATATTTTTTCAATCCACTGGTCGAGGTTAGGAACCGCACCAAGGGTTCGGATAAGCGCTGTATACATACGAACAAATAAAAAGTTCAGTATCGGTGCAGGCACGCGGCCAAATCGTATCGACATAAAGTTACTTACGTCTTGGGTTCCATTTCTCGGGAAACGACAATTTATCAATGGGGATCAGATCCGCTGTTCTGATTCGGACAAACCTGCCCTGCCAGCCTCGGTCTCTATCTTCGTCCAGACCGGAGAAGCGCGCTTTTGCAGCTCGTTTTGAAAGTTTTATCATTCCCCCTCTGAAGACACGGGGGCTATATAGTCGAAGTAGGTGATGCACCATGAACGGAATGTTCACGTTTGTAGCAAAATAACGGAGGAGCACAACGATCCTCCAAAATGACGGGTGAATTTGGCCGAGGGTGATCTCGTATCGCTTGCAGAAATCGACCACCACAGAGTCGAGTGTGGTGAAGGTGAAAGGGTAAGTATAAGCACTTAAGTACCCTTCCACGTGGGTCGATAGGGCTTCATCTTGGTCGGGAATAACAACCCTCTTACCTTTCCATCCACAATCTTCCTTGACTTGTTCGAGTTTATTCGGGAGTATCGTGCACAGATAGGCTGATATTTCGACACCTCGATCCCCCTGTTGAGAAGGTTTCTCGACTTTGAAGTCCCGAATGGTTGAACAATCTTGAGGAACGAAGTCAGTCAATAGTGGCTCTGGTTTAGGAGCCGAAGACGTCTCACCGGCCTTAGCCTTTGAAGATTTGCTCGTCATTTTGAAAGTATGAAGATAAGAAGGTTTGAAGATTGAACAGGAAATTAAGAAGAAGATATGAAGATATAGAGGTTTGAAGGTTTGAAGATATGAAGATCAAATTAATCAGAGAACACGAAGGTAAAAATTCCCTTTGGTAAAAGTCGAAAAGTGAAAAAAGAAGGGGAAAACTTGCTTTTATAGAGTGGGACCGAGACGCTTTACCTTTCACAATCGTTTTCAGAGCCAACGGGGCTTCGACACGTGTCGATGTCAGACGGATGTGATGGATGTGACCTTGATCCTATCTAATCATGGGAAGCGTATGCGAGAAGGAACCGGGGCGTCCGCTCAACCAACAGATCGTGCTTAAACAGGTCGACTTTCCGAAGAGACCTAGATCGGGACCTCATACGAACACTTCCATGATCGAGTAAAGCTTTCGAATATTTCGCAAATGATGTTGTTTCGAACCGGTCGTGGCCGAGTTTAATAACAAGATGCTCGATTATGGTGGCCGGTAGCAAAACATGTCGGGTTCTTTCGGATTATGGAATAAATGATTACTGATCGAATACAACAAGAGCATATACAAAGGTTTGGGTACAAACAATACACATGGAATGCTCAATAAAGTCTAATAACAACCAATTTGCAAAACTCCATTAAAGATTTTTTCATTTCATGAAATTCCGACTATGCCGGATACATCAGTACATCAGAAAAAGTAGAAGAAACCCTACTCTATGACCAGTAATGGGAAAACAAAAGTAAGGCAGCCACACCCTTACTCAACCTAACAAGTCGGAGGATGAGATCTTCGAGTCTATCCACAGGATGCGGCAATGACGGGTAATACCAATTAGATGTCCCCGCGACTTGCACCAGAGGTGGACGACCCAGGGATATCCAATCCCGGTAAATCTTCCTCATCGAGCACAATCACTGGTGTAGTTTCACCCAAAGGCATTTACCAATGGGTCCCCATAATATGGCGAGTTCGAACTCGAGATCCAACCCCCGAATGCACAACGGGAAAACTTCTAGCCTCCCTGCGTCTAGGTGGCCTCGATGGAGCGGGTGTTCTTCTTTCTCGAACTACGTCCTCGGCTATCGACTTTCCTTTGAAAGCCCTCCTCGTCCGAAGTCCTGAAAACCAAAGGTATTGAGTTAAGATAATAATACAGGGAAATAGGGGTTGAAACGATGATATTAAGAAGCTACCATGGTCTTTGCCTTTCCACTCTTCGGGTGCCATTCTTCTCCAAGAATGACCTAAGCTACGAGAAGCCCGGAGAAGGGCAACCACCCACTCAAAAATTGTAGTTTCGAGCGTGGGCTCAACTGGATCCGGTGAAGGGTTCCACACTTCAGGAAAATCAACAAATGATGGACGGTGAAGTTGAACCGTGCGTATCATCGTGAACCGATGAAGCCATCCTTAATCATAGTCGTCTTCAGGGTCGATTAAGCTTCGACTTCCCCCGGGAAGCAACTGAACAATTCCCCCTCGGATCACCCGAGGTATATATAAATGAAGCAAATGATCGAGGATGGAAGCAAATGATCGAGGATGAAAGCAACTCCGGCCGCATTGGCCAATTTCTCAATACAGAACACGAGCCTCCAAATTTGCGGGGCAATCTGCCCGATACATATTCGATATCGACGGCAGAAGTCCTCGATTATTCTATGAACAGGGAGGGTGAACCCTCTGGCGAAGGGATAAGTGTATAATAGCGAATAACCGGCAACATGATGATTTATTTTCACACTCTCCCCAATGGGGAGAAGATCGACGTCTGCGCCTAGATGGCAATCTTCTCTGATCGTAGTAATGGCGTTATCACCGATACAAGATTCGAAATTTTCCACCGGGTCAAGATGGTGAAGGACTTTACAGTCGTTTGTATAAATAAAACCCGACGAAACAATACTAGCAGCAATAGATTCTAACTCCCTATCAGAGCCAGCGGCTCCAGCCGATGGCATGAATGAAGGCTGATCTTCACCCTGAGTCAGTAACGGTACGTAAGCTATGATCGTGGAAGGTCCCCCTTAACAAAAGGTATTCTCACCCTGGAACAAGAAGATTGAAGATCCGAAGAGTATTATGGGCTCAATGCAGGAATGTTAGTAGGTTTTGAGGTGGAACAAAGTGAGATTTGAAGAAGTGCAGATGCATGGAAAAGAAAGAAGACTTGGGCTTTATATAGAAAGAGATTTAAGAGATCCTGTAGCGTATCAAGAATTTCGATACAAGGAGGATTCCCCAAAAAGATTTGGCGGTACAGTTAATAATGACCCGGCATCGGGCGGTGAGATTTGACTTAAAGGTCTCGTCCTAGGTAATTGGAGGCGGTACGCTCAGTTTATTCAGGGTCCATTCCCCGCCGTCAGTAACTGTACCTCGTGAAATGGGAGGACTATCTGTATACGGGTAAAACCGATGACACAGGCACGCTCGGTTTCCCGTTGTCATGGTTATGCTCAGTCACAATACTACTGTCTCACCAGGAACGAGACTTCGAGCTCAGGCCAGGATGAGGCGATAAAGGAAGGGCGATTGACTGCCATTAGCGGGAGACCGAAATATCCTTCCTCACCCGGATATTTCGGCATCGATCTCGGAATATACGGTATGTCACCGTATTTACTTGCTTTATTTAGAATTGTACTAGGGTTGAAACTCCTCTACTATATAAAGAGGAGGTTATCATTCATGAAAAGGGTTGGCAATAGCAAAGAGAGAAATAGTTTACATCAACAATCATAAGAATCTTATTAAATCAGTTTCCATCTATTCTTAAGTTCATTTTTTATTATACCTCGTGAGAGCTTGTAACCAAAAGGGTATCGACCTCGGTTTCTATACCCGAGGCCATACGCATTTAACATTTGGTTAGATCTGCTTCTCTGTTCATTTTATTGACATATCTCGCTATTTAATCTTGAATTGAATTTAGCCACATATCTTTGGCATCACGTACAAATTTAATTGTTCTCCGTTTTAAGGTTAAACACTTAAAAGTTACATAAAAATAGAACGATATCAAACATTTTGGAACGTCCCAAAACGTCTACATAAGTAAGCATGCAAGAATTATTTGACAATTTTTATTTTTCTTACTATTATCTTGTTAACAGACTAAACCGCAAGTCAAAAAAGTTTCAACAATTACGTTCTTTGTCTAGCACGGTGTATGGGTAAAAAATCGCACCTAACACGTGGACCAACATGCAGTCGACACGTGTCAGTTTATACAATGACGTAGATAAATCAGATGGTAATGCCGAGCAAAACATTTGCGGAAAGGTAGTTGATACCGACGATGTGGTCAACGAAGAGAGCATCAACGGAACAACACGCAAGACCCTCTTAATTGCACATTAAAATAGAGTTAATGTAGTAACGGCAAAACGGTTTCTAACGGCCATAATCAAGGAATTAAATGACAATCATTAATTCAGCAATTAATGATTGCCGTTACAGACATATAATGGGAAGGGCACCAGATAGGACCAGAGACCTATAAATAGAACTTTCACTTGTATACCTAGGCAGCCAATACGGACTAGAAAATACACGATTATTAATTATTCTCTACTTATTATCATTATCATTATTCTTTTATCATCAAGTTCTTATTCATTCCGGGGAACGGAGAAATCCATTACTGTTGTTCATCCACAATTGGCATAAGTCTACTTTTTCCTTTTATTTACTTATTCTTTATTAACCTTTAAATAACTTGCATGTGTTAATTCTAACATCTGTATCAAATTACTACCAACTGTGATTAACCTTAGAACAAATTCAACTATTTGGATAAAATACGAATTTTGACTCAAACACACGGATAAGAAAGAGGTCTTGAGTCAAAAAATACAAACCAAGCTCTTCAATCGTCACACTCTTAGAAATACGTAAGTTTGCTTCAAACCAATCGACATGAGAAGAGTCCTAAATTTTCTTCTTCTCTATCTCTATGAAAAGAGTGTTATATAATTTAGACCTTTAATTTTAAGGGTGTATTCAGTATGAAGGAAACTATTTTCATTTTCCAATCTTTGAATATTTAGTTGGTCCAACTTTTTTGAACGTCTCAAAGCCATCTACATGAGTAGAAAAAAGCAATCAAAAGTTATTTGACAGTTAAGTTTCTATTTCAATTTTCTATGTCTAATCTTGTTAATAGACTAAACTGCAATACTCATCCAAGACAAGACAATTCAAAAGAATTTCAACAATTACCTTCATTTTTTAGGTCTCGATCTCCATTGATATAATCAAGAAGATACTAATTATTTATTTTCAAATTTACTCCTGTTCAGATAATTTAAGTGTAATTTTATGTAATCAAGAAATTTTGTTAAATAAGTACTATTTAATTAGGGCAAGTTAGTCAAATTTGTTTCTAGAAGTTAGTATTTTGTTAAGGAGTGTGCCAGAGGCCAAAAGGACACTTATATATTATGGTGACCGGAGAGAGTACTAAGGGCAAAATGGGAGAGATATGATTTATTTTGTCTTGAATACAAATAATTTAAGATAATTATTTTTAGAAATCACGACATATAATTTGAGACGAAGAGAATACTTTCCGGAAACAGAAAAGTTATTTGGATAACTACTTACTTGGACACTTGTCGTCCCAATTGCATTATAAAATACCTCATTTGCACTATAAAATACCTCACCATATAGCAGCAACAATCTCAAATTGTAGTAATTAAAGCTAGGAAAACCATTTTTGGGAAAGAGAAAAGTATGAGTCAATTAGCAATGGTTCATACTACAATTACACGTCTGTTGGCAAATTATCTCACTAGTGTCTGGGGAGACTATTTTCTCTCCTACACTCATCAACTCACAGTATGTGCACACTCATATATATCTTTAAAACATTGCATTTGCTGCTATTTTTACATAAAGGTAGTAAAACAATACTAACGACTGTTTTATAAATTTGGTGAAGGAAATTAGTATGCAAGAAAAAGTTGAACTTGAAGAGTTAAAGGAAAAGGTCAGGAAAATGTTGGTGGAAACACCTGATAATAGTACACCAAAACTTGTATTGATTGATGCAATCCAACGACTGGGAGTGGCATATCATTTTGAAAATGAGATTAAATCATCCATTCAGAACATTTTTGATGAATTCGAACAGAATGAAAATGATGATGATGATCTGTACGTTGTTGCTCTTCGTTTTCGACTAGTGAGACAACAAAGGCATTACATGTCTCCTGGTATATCGTATATCTTAGAATTACTACTTCCTTTTCTTTTATTATTTCAATATTGCGTTAAACTTTCAACTATATATAGGTTTTCTATGCACTTAAGAAGTTCGTTGCTTTTGAGTTTGTCATATAGCAATAAAGATATTGGCGTTCATAAATGGTCAAAAGTAAAATGTTGATGAGGTGTGATCATCATGTCTAAACATAAAGGTGCATTTAGAATCTAAACTTTATGAATTCAAAAATTACAGATGAGGCTTAGTTTAAAACTAAAAAGAACACATTTCAGTTAAAAATGAAAGAGCGCATGATCTTTATTTCACTTGCAATTAGATGTAACACAGTGAAATTTAATTTGTTAATCCTCTTAGAAGTCAATTGAAAAAAGATAATCAAGAGGAATGTTTCTTGGGGAATGTCTAGCTTTTGTAGAGATATAACTATTGTTAGAGTCCAAACTTCAAAATGAATTCCATCATCTTTTCAAGACCAATCTTGTCAAATCATAAAGATTAAAATAATACTAGAAGCGGAAGTGTATCTGAATTCATGAGAACTGGTGAAGTCCTTCAACCAGCCCGTGGTCTTCCAAACCAAGACGTAAACCCTTATTACCTTTCTGACGACGGGATACCAAAAGAAAATTTGACCATAACCTTTTTTATAGTTGCACAACTTTATGTATTTCTAATTTAACTTTCATTATATTAGAAATTACATCATGATATCCACACATAATAACCCATACTTTATGAGGTGTCATAGACCTTCACTTTAGATATTGGCAGATAACTTTTAATTTGAGTCAACTTTTAACGATAGGAACCAACATACAACTATTAGTAACACACACACATACACATATATTGGGATTTGTACGTCTTTTTAACTAGTTTAATCTCTCACATGATGATAATTAAGCAGATGTATTCAAAAAATTCATCAACCATGATGGGAAGTTCAAGGAAACTCTTACTAAAGATGTGCTAGGATTATTAAGTTTATATGAAGCAGCACATCTAAGAGTACATGGGGAAGACATTCTTGAAGAAGCCCTAACTTTTACCATCACTCATCTCAAGTCCATGGGCCCTAAATTGGACAACTCGCTCAAGGTCCAAGTTAGTGAAGCCTTGAGCCAGCCCATTCATACAAATGTACCAAGAGGAGGAGCAGGAAAATACTTACGTATTTATGGGAACATTGAAGCACATAACAATTTGCTTTTGAAATTTGCAAAATTGGATTTCCACATTTTGCAAAAGATGCACCAAAGAGAGCTTAGCGAACTTACAAGGTATATATGAATATGGCATATGCTTCATGATATAAATTATAGTATTCTTGTGATATATTAAAACATAACTAACCATTAGTATGTTTGTGTATATACATATTATATATAGGTGGTGGAAAGACCTAGATATTGTAAACAAATTTTCATATGCAAGAGACAAACTGGTGGAGTGTTACTTTTGGGCAATAGAGGTGTTTTTTGACCCTAAATATAGACGTGCAAGAAGAACGTTAACAAAATTAATCGTTATCATCACCGTCACTGATGACCTCTATGATGCTTGTGCAACTTATGACGAACTTGTGCCTTTCACCAATGCAATCGAGAGGTGAAAGTATAACCTTAATAATCAATCTTTGTCATTTCCCGTTGTTGGGTAAGATTTAAGTGTTATTATGCATCTATATATCAAGTATAGTAGTACTAGTTATCGTAAAATGATATGTAGAAGTAAAATATATACTATCAACTAGTGGACTTTGATAGAAACCCCTAACGTGCAGATGTGACATTAGTGCTATGGATTCGATATTGCCCTATATGAGACCTCTTTATCAAGTCTTCATGGATTATTTTGATGAAATAGAAGAAGAATTGACCAAAGATGGTAAAGTAGAATGTGTCTGCTCTGCAAAAAATGAGGTAAGCTTGCTTAATAACTCGGCCTCATTAATCGGTTAAACTAACTTACAGAGAAGAAAAAGAAAAGTAAAAGATAAAACACTTACAATTTATCCGAAAGAAGATATGGAATATGCTTCGTACACTAGACCTTTGTGGTCCGGCTCTTCCCGGAATCCCGCACATAGTGGGAGCTTAGTGCATCAAGCTAGCTATCTTTTTTTATGATATGTATATACTTCTAATTCTACTTGTTAACCGTTTTTTTCCTTCTAATATTTCCTTGTTTATTAGGCGAAAAAGTGGACCAAAAGCTATCTTAAGGAAGCCGAATGGTTGAATGCTGGCACTATTCCAAAATGCGAGGAATATAAGAGAAACGCTACTTTAACTATTTCCATTCAGATGATTATTGTTACCTCTTTGATTGTTACGGAGGAATTTATAGCCAAAGAGACTTTTGAATGGATGATAAATGAGTCTTTGGTCGCTCGAACTTCATCACTAATCAACAGATTAAAGGACGATATTATTGGACATGAAGTAAGTATGCCAACATATTCCTTATTTGCATTCTTTAATTTCCCCTAAAGCTATGAGTAGGTCTCGTTGCCCATTTTGGAGGTACATTTGGCACGAGAAATAGATACATTTTAACATGGATAGGCTAATTAGTCATCAAACAAAGTTTTAATTATGCAAGAATACGTAGGTTTTGATTACTAGAACTATCTATATTTAAAGAATGCATTGGCTTAAAAGTTTAAGAACATTTAAGTTTAAACTTAAAAAAAGATGTTTAAATTAAAGTTTAACATATAGTTCTATTGCACATACTGAAATCTATTTCATGCTGCACGAACAACAAAGAGAACATGGAGCTTCATTCATTGAATGCTACATGAAAGAATATGGAGCTTCAAAACAAGAGGCATACGCTGAGACTTGGAAGGAAATCGCAAATGCATGGAAAGACATAAATGCGGAATATCTACGTGCTACTGAATTACCAACATTTGTCCTCGATCCTGCCTTAAATCTTACACGCCTTGTAGAAATTCTCGAAGGGGATGATTTTACAAATTCGAAAAACAAGCTTAAAGACCTCATCACCTTGTTGTTTGTTGAATTTGTCAACGGTACATCACGTGGATAATCGTGTTGATGTGTACCATTCATCAAGTGCTTAACTTTAAGCAAACAATATCATGGTTCCAAAACTTAGAAATATTTCTAAGTGATTGCTGAAATTGGGGGGTTGCTGCTTTCTATTTATGTTTGGGAATAGTTGTCTCAGCATATCAAGAACACTAGTGCATGTGTGTTGTCTTTTTACTCACATTTCGTTTAATAAAATACAGGCGATGAAGTTGTATTGAGTCGCGTTTCAAATATGTTCTTGATGGATGTTTTAATCTCATTGCAAGCATTTATAGCTTTTCTTTAGAACATAACCACGTTTAGTGGCTTGACCACTTAAGTTGTTCAAGCCTTGATATGTAGCAAACAATAAAGTAAAAGAAATGAAAACAAAGGCTTCAATACGACTTTGTAGAATCAAATAAGAAAATAATTTTCATTTTTATCATTTTCTCATATTCTGTTGAATTATATCGAATCCATTTTCGATTTTAAACTAGTGACAATTACATTCTAAAACTAAAAAACTTTTTCCTTTTACTATGAATTTAACTAATGAGATTGGATAATATTCTTCCCCGACTAGAGGTTTGAAAAAAAAAAAAAATCGAGACATTCAGAAAGAGAGCTGTATCATTTTTAGGATTATAATATGGTCCTATATTGCTTGAATCTTTAGGCTTAATTAGCAAGGAACTCTTTGTTTAGAGTAAAAGAGAGAACAGTGGCCCATAGCGCATTCACCTGTAAATTTCCCTCTACGAGGGCAAAGTGTGGAACATTGATGTACTTCATTGAAACGAATATGAGTGTGAAGACAACACAGACACTCTCTTCTTTGATAAACTGAATATAATTTATTCTTAAACATTGAAAGATTCAACTAGCTCGAGGACGAACGTCTTTCCGTGTTTATGTCTTTCCACGCATTAATGATTTCCTTCCGAGCCGCCTCAGCATATGCCTTTTGCTTGGAAGCTCCATATTCTTTCATGTAGCATTCTATGGATGACGCTACACAACTTTTCTGTTGTTCGAACTACACAGAAATAGATCTCAAATATGAATATCATACTTTTCTAGCGAAGCATGAATTTAGTAAACTTGTTCTACCTTTTACTGTGTTGTTTCAGGGTAGGTTCAACTGGGCCTCTTAAACATGTATAGTACTCCTTATCACTTTTGGTCCTTTAAGTTTGACCAAAATGAGCATTTTTTTGGTCCAGTCAAATACTTAACAAAACTCGGCAGATTTAACTGGAAATGTGGAAGAAAAAAAAATCTCGGCAGATTTAACTGGAAATGTGGAAGAAAAAAAAATCTCGGCAGATTTAACTGGAAATGTGGAAGAAAAAAAAAAATATTCAACGGAAACTCACATTTGAAGATGCTTACCTGATGTGAATTAATATCGTCTCTTAGTCGGTTGAGTAAGCTCGAACAATCAAAGGCTCATTTATCACCCCCTCAAAAGTCCATTTGGCTATAGCTAGTCAAATAATACAAACTAAGCTCTGTCCGTCAGATATATTAGAAATATGTCATTTTGTTTTCGCCGCCCAATTGACATGAGAAGAATCCTAAACTACTTCTTTTATCTCTATGTAAGTTAGAATTTAAAAAATTAAGGGTATGTTTGGTATGTAAAATTTTCTCATGTTTGATTGGTAAAAATATTTTGAAAAATATTATTTGTTGGAAAAAAATTCTTTAATTATTAGAAAAATGACTTTCTGATAGGAATAGGGATCAGTAAGTGACGTTCCATGTTGATTGTGTCACCCTCATTCCTGTTGGGTGTGCGAACAAAATACCACATTGGTAGCTGGAAAGAAAAAGGAGCTACTTATAAGGAGTTGGATACTCTTAATGATGTGAGGCCTTTTGAAGAAAAACCGTATTTACCAAAGAGACAATATCACATCATATTAAGAGCGCGCATCTTTGGGCCGCTTAGCCGCGCGCGCGCGCGCGCGCGCGCGGTTTGGCGCGACAAGTATGAAGATGGCGGAGTGTGGCGTGGGGCCGGCTTAGTGCCTTTGCCCGTATATGGGCCAGTTTGCAACTTTTACCCGTAGCTTTGAAGACGCATACCCAGCCTTTGGGCTTCGGGTGACCGTAAATACTCTGACAATATGGGTGGCACACAGACATGTTGAATCTTTGACCCGTGAGTTATGGTAATGAGCCATGTGGAACTTAGTTTGAGGGGGAGATTGTTGGGTGTGCAAATAAAGTACCACCTTGGTAGCTGGAACGTAGTTTGGATTCGTGAGAAGTAATTTAGCCCCTATTAACTTATTAGTTGATTGCAAGTTCTTTTCGTTAATATTTCCTTCTTCCCTTTTTATATAAAATTAAAAATCATACGTTAAGAAAGGCATATAATTTAGTTCTCAAAAAATCAGGTTTTGGTGGAGTCGCAAATATCTTATTATTAATATAATAAGTCTCGGGTTCGAGCCATGAGCATATAAAGTTGTTTTTTTCATGGAGCTTTTACTTTCAAAGTGAGATTTTCCAGCGTTTTAACTGAATTGAATTATTTATCTTTGCAAATTGCAAGTTTAGAAGTTATCTAATTATTTCAAATTCCACTACCGCTCCATGTAATAACATTTATTTTTGTTATTTAAATGAATGTTTTATCTATTTTAAAGTTAATTATAGATCTTTGAAAGAAGTTATCTACTTATATTGAATTCCACTACCGTGCCATGTAGTAACATTTATTTTTGTAATTAAAATGAATGTTGTGTCTATTTTAACGTTAATTGCTATTTCACATAAATTGTTCTTTTTGTGTAATTTTTTTTAATTGATGAGATGGGCGTCTTTTAGCTAAATGTCGTTCGTCTTTTTTACCTTTTTAAAATAGATTTTACATTGGACATTAATTATTTCTCTAATATTTAGGACTTTCAAATCAACTAACATATTGATTATTGAATCTTTCCTTATTTGAACAAGGTACTAATATTTAGGACAATAAAATCCATTAAAATTTTACCTAATATATGAATAAGCTCATTAAGCAAAGCTATTATATTCTAATTTTAGAACGTTATAAAGAGATATTATTGAGATACAACAACATACTATATTGGTCTGTCATATTTAGGACATACAACATACTATATTGGTCTGTCATATTTAGGACATACTATAATTAATTTAGGAGTATTCACATTGTTTGAAATTTACGTAAATATTGAATTCAACTATTATGTCGGCGTAATAAAATTCATTTTCATCATTTAGACAATTGCATATACTTAAAGAAAAATATATTCCTTTTATATAAATTATTTATTGATTCACGTGATATACACGTGACACGCACGTACACTTAAGATTAGTTAATAAATAAAAGCAAACCTCAAAGAGAAGAGTACAAACAAGGGGACTAGGTGTAAATTTACTAATCTTAATGATGTTTGATTGAATATGAAGTTTAAGAATTTTTTTTTCCTGAAATATGTGTCTATAATAAGTCATAGTTGTGTATCTATAAATCATCTCATTAAGAGTAAAATGAGAAGTTTAAAGTTAAATTATTACTAAATATAGAAATATATCATTAAGAGTAAAATGAGAGGTTTGAAGTTAAATATTGTTACTAAATATAGAAAGATATATATTTGGATCAAATTTTTTTTTTTTTGGGAGTTCACAGTGCATTTTATTCATCTTCCAAACACCAATACAAAGGTTGTGAGGGAGTTTAACTAAGCTAACAACTCTCATACTCATCTGTTCCAATTTAAGTGTCTTACTTTTCTTTTTGATCTGATCCAAAAAGAGTGTCTCTTTCTATATTTAGTAATTTTTCCAATTGCAACACTCTACGTGGCAAGATTAAGACCACAAGATTTAAAGGACTACATACATCTTTAATTTAAAATCACAAAATTCAAAAGTCTCTCTTTATTCTTAAACTTTGTGCTCAATCAAATAAAACACTTAAAATGGACGGAGGGAGTATTCAAAAAAGAAGGGTAGGCATACCTATATCCTTGAAGATGAGGTAAATGCGCCTTGCCAAAAAATTCTTATGATGCAAAAGCCTAGAGCTATATAATAGCCACTAATGGAGGTAAGATAACTAATCTGGTAAAAAAAAATTGAAAATATTTTCTCTAGCAATTTTTTTTTAAAAAAAAAAAATAATGAAAATGATTTCCATAGGGGAAGTAGGGAAAATAAGTTCCACAAGTGGCATTGGCGTTCCACATTAACACCTCATCTTCAACCCCACGTACCACCCCCCATCTCCATCCCCCCCCACCCCCCACCACCCCACACTCCTACCCGTCCACTCCCAACTTTCATAGTATAATATCTCTAGATTTCATACAAATTGTTGCTTTTAGGATAATATGTTTTGTTTATGTACCGAACAATAGAAAATAAGTCAAAAATCCACATATTTTCCTAGAAAACATTTTCTTTATACTGAACACACCCTGATTGGGTAATTCTAACATAAAAATATTATATACTACTAGTGATGCATTATTGTAGAGAGAACTCTCCTTGCTTTCATTAGAACATACATTAACTTGATACAAGATCCAAAAAGGGATTGATGTGTCACAACTTATTTAGTGTGCTAAATGGCTACTAGAGGCCAAGAACACAACATTATAGGCTACCCTTTAAGAAAGGCAACACTTTATTATTGTTCGTGACACTAAATACTTAATCTCTCTTAATTACTCCATCATGATCTCTTCTTCAAGCACAGCTTCAGTTAAAGTTTTTGCTTTCTCAGTCAAAGTCAACTCAGCTTCATTTGAAATATTCTCATCAAATACACATGGCTTAGTGCATAGGCACTTTCTTTGAAGTTTGCTACAATGTCCATCAGTAAACTTCTCCTTGATGCAAGCTTTTCTGCATGAACTGTCGGTAATGCATATTCCTTTAAAAGTGTTGCTCGGTTTTTTGCAAATGTTCTTAGCTTGCACCTCTACAAATCATTCGCAAGTACTTACAAATGTTAGAAGAAGAAAAAATCGAAAGAAATATTCACTACTAAAAATAGGAATGAGGGATAGACAAATTTTGTAGTTAAACAACAAAATGCATTGTTAATCTTATTTAGCAACAGATAAACTAAGAGCTATTTAGTGACAGATTAGCGAGCTTCGTAGCTAAGCTTCGGAGCTAAGTCGAACTTTTTTATATGTTGATTGCTTGTATGCCATTTAGAGGAATACAATAAACAAGTTTTTTCAGGATATTTCAAAGACACCAATCATATCTAGAGAACTTTTGAACTGTGAATCAATTTAATGTCCTTAAAGAAAAATTACTATTGGATACTCTTTCGAGGAATACATACAAGTTTTGTCATGATTAGTTCCTCAAAGCCAATACAAGAAACCATGGAAATAGAGTAATATTACGGATAATTTTTTATTATTTGTATGAGGATTTAATTTAGAGGAACAGATGGAGACACACCATAGGCAACAAAGAGCATCATTGCCAAGACCAGAAATGCCATGAAGCAAACGGAGCGAGCCATAGTCTTTTTGGATGAGTGAAAGAGATAGGAAATATTAATACTATGCAATTATGAGTTGTGAATAAACACTAACACAATAGAGGTATTTATAGGCAGTGAAATAAGAGTAGATAAGGTTTTACTTATCTATTGAAAGAAAAAAACAAGAATAGATAAATTTAGTGGGCCAATAAATGCGCGGAGGTATTGCACCGTAGTTGTAGGTAATTTTGATGTTTGGAGATATACAGATATAACGCACAAAAAAAAAAAATTCCTCATGCATATCAATTTTTTTTAGCTTCTCACCCCGTGTACTTGATATTCGTTTTGGAGCTCAATTAATTCGATTTGTGTCAGAAAGTCTCACTTTAGAGAGTAAAACGCTCTCTATCAAAGAACCCGAAACCTCTAATTAAGGAATAAAGATTACTTACCACCCACAACAACCTTTAATAATCATGGTCATCAACTATATGAACTAGTTTTTTCTCCCAAAAAACTAATTAATACATTAAATTCGTTTTATCTTACTTATTAAGATTATTGTAAACAAAAAGGATTCCACACCCTTAGTTATGAAAGTGAAGTCAATGAGCCATAGTAATTCTTACTTGTTTAGCATAATTTGATTTGACATACAGTTTATTAATTAACTAGTTAATTGACCCGCGCTTTGCGTGGTAAGATAGTTTGTTTTGTAAATTTAATTGATGTAAAAGGGATAAAAATAAATTATAGAACAAAATATAAAAAAATATTTGATCTTAGAATCTGGAAAGGGATCAAAAGTAACTCTTATTTCATTGAGAAAAAAATTTATGTAGCATAAGCCTGCTCTCGTCCTTCCTTTCTATTTAAATATTATTCAGAAATATTGCTATCAATTTCTATATATAAAATTGAGGGACATTAACCCGGTGATGTTGCATGCCTCGTCGATCAGAATATATATTTATTTATGATTTTTTTTAGAAAAAATGAAGTCCCTTGGCTTACGTCCTCCCTAGTTCTGGCTTGTTGCAATATTCATAGTGTCAATAGCTTGCTCTTTCCTTCAAGGGCAAGATGGTTTCTTGTGTTATTCATTAATTGCCAGGGCAGTAATTTCTTGCTCATGTCCTCGCACAATTCTTGTGTTCTTCATTTATTGCCGTAGTGGGAATTTCTTGCTCCCTCGCTCAATCCGTTTGTTTCTCTTTCACTGTCTTTGAATCCTTCTCCATTGAACCAAACCATATCTTTAACCAGAGTAACAAGAAGTGATCACAATGACATAATAAAATACTGTCAAAAGCATCTAAAAAAATTTCCTCACAATAATCACATTACAAACGAATACTAAACAAAAGTTTGTCAATATTTCTAAACACCCAAAAGGTGATAAATCAATAAAAAGTGCACTAATATTCATACCAAAATCCATGAAGGGGTTGTTGAGAAAGTTGCTTGGCATTTTGGTAAATGATCGATGAATGAATATAGATAAACTCAACAATAGCCGTCCAATGAGCCATAGTAATTCTTACTTGTTTAGCATAATTTGATTTTGCATACAGTTTATTAATTTTTTTTTTTTTTTTTTTTTAATGTGATCTCAAGTATGTCATGATATATGTGTGGTCATAAAAGTTTTAAAATTTGTGATCTTACATATGCCATAAAGATTATCTTTTGCAGCTATAAAAGCTTCTCATTAAGGTAATATAATGTAACAGCTCAAACCCATGACACATATTGTCGACTTTGGCTCAATAACTTTAGGGATTTGTCACTCGAGCTACTACATCATCGAGTTCAAAAATGCACTTACCGTGCATTTAAACTCGTATATATCTTACAAAGCACTTCAGCTTAGTTATTCTCTTATTCCAACGTCAGTCTCTTCTGAGGTGTCATACATGTGCAACCCTACTTTAGAAAATAACAAAATTATCAGCCTTACTTTCTTCGTGAAAGGATTGTTGCCAAATGGCAGAGTAACATGCTTGCATTACCTTGATTTTTGGGTTTTGTACAACCAATAATGGCTTATCAATGGACGCGTTTCCCTTTCCAGTACAAAATCATTTACTCTTGCTATATCAATAAAGAACATGAATAGACATATATTTGGAATATAAGAACCTAAAAGTCAAAAGTTTATAAAGTTAGAATGCTTTGAACTTCTAAAATGAAAATAAGTTGAGACAATTTCTTTTAGTAATCATGTTAAATAATTTGAGACGGAGGGAGTAACATAATAAGGGGCAAAAGTAGATCTACAAAAGTTACTCCATACACCAATAAAAAGGACCCAAGTGGTAGCGGTCTTAATAAATTAACCCAAGAGTAAGAATGGAAATATGTAGGGAAAAAAACCTTTAGCAGCCACATGTAGCAACTTCATTGCATTAAAGAGTCAAAATATTATATAGTCCCTGTGAGTAGGGTGTTCATGGGTCGGTTTGGGGCGGTTTTGAGTTAAAACCAAAACCAAACTAATCTAGTAGGTTTTAAAATTATTAAAACCAAATCAAACCAAATATAATACATATCTATCGGTTTGGTTGTAGTCGGTTTGGTTCGGTCTGAGTCTGTTTTTCAATTTTTAAGAAAATTAACGGTATTTCTCTCTTTCATGTTTGTTTCCTACAATTAGGAGATAGTTTTCTATCCTTTTCCAATAGTTTTCTATCCTTTTCCAACTTATAATCCATTATTTACCCTTTTATTGTGGTAGCTATAGTTTCTTGCATTATGGAGAAAACGTCTTAGGATTTATTATTTAAATTGAGTGAATAAAGTTTAATAGAAATACAAAAAATAAATCTGGGAAAATCTCATATAGTTGTTTCTTTGAATACATGAGTTTGAATTCATGAAT
This sequence comes from Lycium ferocissimum, assembly GCF_029784015.1. Classification (NCBI taxonomy): domain Eukaryota; kingdom Viridiplantae; phylum Streptophyta; class Magnoliopsida; order Solanales; family Solanaceae; genus Lycium; species Lycium ferocissimum. Next base: position 11,758 of record NW_026713343.1, on the reverse strand, counting down.
TTCTTTTTTAAAACCGGCTTAAGGTATAAAGTTCATTAGCCTATTATAGATAAAATAAACTTTTGCTTAAAAATTATTTAGAAGTATTCATAAAAATTAATATATTGTATATATATAATTATAAAAATTATGTATAAAATTTTTAGGTTTGGTTCGGTTTTTTCTTCGGATTGCTTTTAGTAAAACCAAAATCAAACCAAATATTATGGTATTTTTAAAAATTCAAAACCAAACTAAACCTAACCCAAGTAAATATCGGTTTATTCAATCGGTTTGGTTTTAATTTTCGGTTTATATCGATTTTTAACCAAACCGTGAACACTCCTACCGGTGAGGACTACAAAAGATCTTCATTCCCCCTTATATATAATATTAATAATGTGATTTATAACCATACGAAGTTCAAGAATTAATTTGCCAAACTCCAACTCCCTTATTAGTCACCCAATATTTATAGTTAAATTATTACTAAATATAGAAAGATGTTATTCATTTTGAGACTGACTAATCAAAAATAAAAGAGTGTTATATAAATTGGTACAAAGAAAATATGTTCTTTCTCATTAAGTCAAGATCCTCAGTCATAAAAATAAAGGCAAATGCACTTAAAGTCTTAGAGTCATTATATATAATATACGAGTAGTAATATATACACATGCAAGTGTTTCAACTTGGTATTACATTCCAACTTTGAAGGTGTTTCGTATCTTTTCTTCGCTATAATGGAAATGTATTAGGTATATATATAATTCGTTTTAGATACGCGAACGGTAGTCTCTCAATTGATATCTTTTCTATATTCTTTAATACTGAAAAGGGTAAAGTTTTAAGAAAAAGACATGCATTACTTTTTTTTGGTTCTCCCATTTGGTGTCTAGCCCTTGTTTTGGGGGCTGACTAATTCAGATTCATGCTGGAAAATCTATGTTGGAAGTAAGCGTTTTCTCTCAAAGATAACTTTATTTTTGGAGTTTAAATTTCAAATATCTAATTAAGAATTGAGGAAAGACTTATCGCTCCATCCCAACTTTTGACGATAAATTAAAGACATGCAATAATACTTGGTGGAAGAAAAAGGGGAACTGCTGCCAAAAGAGGAATTAAAGGAAAGAATGATGTGTTACTGCTATTCAATTTAATACATTTTGAGATCTTTGCCATGGTGGAAACATGACACATCTAGAATCTAATAGCACTTGATTTTGAGATAAAGTATATCTACACTATTAGCTGTATTTAGCTATTGTGACATTGAGAATATCCAATATATATCACAGGAAAAGTAAGAATTAGGGACAAATAACTTTTGTTCCAAAATAATAGAAGTTTGTCATTACTCTTATTTACGACAGATTAGCGTTATATTATTAAAAGATTTTGTTAGCTATGAGTTATTAAGCGATATTAGCGATAAATTTTGTAGCAAATTCCTATTTTTTTCCATGATATTCATATGTGCCATCCCAATATACTCATGCCACCTAGCTCTCCCTTTATCATTTATATTAGGCTAAACCCATCGACGTACACTGGCCGTCCACTTTTCACTTGAGCACCTAAAAGTGCGCCCTTGTTCCATTTAGACACTTGGTGTGGGTCATTCCTATTCCACTTAGACACCTTTTGCACCGTTATCGGAGCAAAACCAACACCAAAGGGGGCGCCACCTCATTGCACATCCAACCAACCCAAAAGCCCCAATTTTTAATGGTTAAAACTCCACGAATTTACAAATTAGTGAATTTACAATTAAAATGAGTTGGCACAATTTAATGAGTTGGCACAATTTAATTGGCCACTTAACCCACGTAAGAGACGACTGGTGTTGGTTTTGCACTGATAACGGTACAAAAAGTGTCTAAGTGGAATAGGAATGGCTACTACCAAGTGTCTAAATGGAATGCGCCCTACTTTAGGCTTCAAGCGAAAGAAGTGGGACAACCATGCTTTGTCATTAAACGGTTTGGCCTTTATATTAATATTTTCCTTTCATTATGTTATATTTTTCATTAGTTCTACGTAGATTTAAAAAAATAATACTACCTCCTTCTCAATTTAAGTGCTGTACTTTCTTTTTTGGTCTTTCCTAAAAAGAGTATTTTTTTCTATATTTAGTAAGTTAACTATTCAAACATCCTGTATGACAAGTTTATCAAAGGATATTCTAGTACATTGTACACATTTTTAATTTAGGATCATAAAATTTAAAAGTGTCTCTTCATTATTTTTTAACCTCCATGCCTAGTCAAACTAAAACAGTTAAAATGAGGACGAAGGAAGTAGTAAATCTTTCGAGAGTCAAAAAGCTACTTGAGGTTTTTCACGTCCCTTTTTAACATTTTTATTAGTAATAACTATATTTTCACAAATATGAATTGGTACATCGATTTGAAGGTCTACATAAGACAAATGCCTGAGGAGGGCCTTGTGGGGCCGTGGGAGATAGGAAAGGTTAATAATAACTCCAACGTACTGAGGTGTTGTTTGGTACGATGACAAGTAATGCAGGTATTAGAAATGCAGGGACTATAATGCTGGGATTATTTTTTATCATGTGTTTAGTTTATTGTATTAAAAATTAGATATACAATGTATAATCTAAGCTTGTGTTTCGTTTAAAAATAAAATCTTCTTTACAATTATACCCTTGAATATTTGTGGGATTTTTTATTTCATGTCATTGGGAAAAGAGTTTGAGGGGTAGTTTAGTCATTTTAGGGAATTTCCTAGGTATTAGATAAGCCCCCCTATAGTGTATAAGTAATCCATGTATTAGTTTTGATTAAATTGAATTGAGTAAACAGACATTGTATTGGGTGGACTAAATTTTAATGCAAAGACTATTTTGATTAGTACAGCCTACCAAACAACCCCTGAAGGTTTCCAAAATCTGGAGGCTATGCATATAATATTGAGGAAACACTGCTGAAATTAACCTTTTTAAGAAAAGAAAGTTCCACGTATGGAATAAACTTCTTCCGTTGCAATTTATGTGGTGGCAAGCTTTTCTTTTCAGTTTTTTCTGAAAAAATGTCACCTTCCTACCATTAGAAACAACTTAACTTTAAAATTTTCCTTTTTATTCTTAATGGAATGATTAAAAGTCAAAAGTCTTAAGGTTTTAAATTTCCCTAAACAATTTTCGTAAACTGAGGGTTTATCAGAAACAATCTCTCTATCTGAGAAAGGTAGGGATAAGGTCGGCGTACACCTCATCCTCTCCAGACCTACTTGTGGAACTACGTGCTTGTGTTTTATTGTTGTTAATATTGTTGTAAAAGTCTAAGGTTTATTTAACATCACGGATTTCAAAAGCCATTCTTTTGCTTTTTAAAACTTTCTACATATTACTTTACTACTTAATATAAGAGCCTATGTGCTCCTTTTGTCGTCCTCACAGGGACCGAATTGGAAGATTGTGAATCATTACAATTGGTTGATGATTTGCACGTGGCAGCTGATGCAATTGACTTTGCAACCAGCATTAATTTTCCAATACTATTGTGTGGGCTATTATAATTTGCTGCTTATTGTACACTGTTTAAGTTTTTTTTTTTCCTGCCCTTTATTTGATTTCTTTCTCTGGTAATATTATATGGTGTTTTAAATTTTTATGTTTAGTGAAAAATAAATAATTTTGTACTTAATCAAAAGATATTAGTTCTTTTTTTTTTTTTTTTTGCTTCTTTTAAATTTACTCTTATTTCAATAAGTGAGTTTTTACATAATGAAGAAATTAATTAATAGGTACTATTTAACTAGGACACTATAATATCTCTTACTTTTTAGGGGTGAGTGAACTTCTTGAGGTTGGTCAACGCTAAAAACACCATTTAATATACACCGGAGGGAGTTACCTTTCAGATTATTTTTTCCTCATACATTTTGGTATAATTTAGAGAACTTTGGAGCCATTTTTTTTTTTTCCTGAAGCATTTATTAGGTCTTACTTTACATTAAAATATGTCTCACGTTATATTTCCTCTTCATATTTTTTTTTCCTCTCTATTTGTTTTAAATCTCCAAAATCTTTCCTTGTTAGTGAGCTCATATGTGCTTAGATCCGATCCGTTCTAGATTTATTTTCAGGTATAATTTCAAATGCATTTTACTTTATCAATGTACTTGAATTATTATTTATTAATATATTTATAAGTTCATTAGGTTAATCTGTGTAAAGATTCTAAAATAAGGCTCTAAATAGTAGCTGTTTAAAAGTTTATTGTGTGTTTTAGATGATTTTAGATGATGAAAATATGAATCTTTTGCTATTACATGTGAATAAAAAAATATATTGTTAAAGTCTCAAACAAGTTCAAGATAAGCATAAGTGAGTTTGAAACAAATAATTCAATTAACAGTGAGAGTTAAAATGTTAACGGAGTAGAACGAAGTTTTCTTTTTATATATCGGAATGAAAAGTTACATACTTATTTATAGAGTGAGTCCATTTCTCGTGCCATTTACAATAACGTTTTCCTTTTACTTCTTCTTTTTTAGGTATCTTATGTCCAGTACGTACATATTAAAATTATTGGGGCCCTTATGAGGTAAAGTGTACGCACACCTTACCTCTACCTTGGAAGGTAGAGAGGTTGTTTCCGAAAGGCCCTCGACTCAAGAGAAAGTTTGACAAAAAGGTTAGATGAAGACAAACAAATCAAAGCAGTATGAAAATGAAGATAATGAGAGCGAAAAGGCCATGATAAAGCATAATTGAAAAAAAAAAAAAAAAAAAAACAAGAACCTTTAATTTATTTTTAAAATTTCTTTTCTTATATTTGGGACAAAGAAGAGGAAAAAGGAGAAGATGTTAAAACCGTCCTGAATTTGGTGATTATATGAGGTTATATATTATTTATTTTCAACGAATTACGATTCTCATATAATTATCTCTTTTTTTCTAACTTATTTTTCCAAAACTGAACAGAAATTTTGTAGGGATGATTTTATATGTCGTTTTTGAAACATCTATGATGTATTACAAAGATAAAAAATATAAATTATTGGATGGTGCCATATATTGTTGAAACAAAAATAGTACTACAATCAAGATTGATTGTTTTTGGAATCTCTTTTCTGATTAATTAAATTTTTATTTTTGCATAAAGTATATATAAAGAACCGAATTAATTTTTTAGGTTCATTTAATGAATATAGGTTATTTCTTGAATTTCGGTTGAAACTAAGATTAAAATTAAAAATTGCACTTAACTAGCATAAATCCTTGACCCATTAAATAATGAGTGAAAATTAATAAACATCAAAAGAAATCTATTTTTATTTGTAAATAAAAATCACATGCTCACGGATTCATACAAATATGAAAATATTTTTCAATCTATAATCTTCGCCAAGTTGTTAATTATCATACTTTATCATGTTAGCTTATAGGATATCGAATCACTTGTGTCCTTTTGGGATTTGCTAATGTTCCTACTTTACTTTCTTTCTCATAAGTAAATTTTCTGTAAAAATTATCAAATTATATAACGAAGAAACTTTAATCATTATAAAAACTTATCAATAAGATATGGCTAACTTTCAATTATATTAAATTAGTTATGCGGTAAAAACTATGATATGACATAGGATACCTAGTTAAGACTCTTTATTACAAAATATATAGATAGTTTTCCTTATTTATAAAACATAACGATATTTTACCAAACATGACGGATTTTCATATATTTCTCTCTTTTTTAAAATTTTTTTTTTCAGAAAATAATTTTTTCTAATTTTTTTAAAATTAAATTTATTTTTAAAAAATATTTAAACCTTTTTAAAAAATAATTTTTTTTAAAAATTTAATTTTTTTTGCTTAAGGCTTAAAAAATTACCTCAAATTTTTGTATGAAATGTGTGAGCGAAATTTTTAATATAGTTTTCACACAAAAAATTTTGAGTGAAAACTTTAAGCCTAGAATATTGTATGAAAGTTGTTACAATGTTGTTATAGTTATATTAATTTTTAATAAACCAAATATGAACTTTATATATGAAAAATGTGAATGAAATTCTATGTATTGAGCGAGATATACACATTTCATACTATTGTCATACATAAAATTTTGAGCGTAACGTTTCAGCCTTGATCGAGATATACACATTCATGCGTTTTTCATACACAAAATTTGAGCAAAATTTTGCAAACTTTTTAAACTTTTTAAGCCTTGAGCAAGATATACACATTTCATACACAAAATTTTGAGCGATTATTCTAAGTCTTGAATGTTCTACCAAACTTTATACAATGTTGTTGTAGTTGTATTAATTTTACAGAAATCTAACATGAACTTTATACATGAAAGTGTGAGCGAAATTCTAAGCCTTGAGCGAGATACAAATTTCATACCGTTTTCATACACACAATATTAAGCGGATATTTTAAGCCTTGAACCAGATATACACATTTCATACATTTTTCATACCGTTTTCATACACTAAATTTTGAGCGAACTTTAAAGCCTTGAGCGAGATATACACATTTCATACAACTTTCATACATAAATTTTGAGCGAAAAAAATATTTTTTTTAAAAAAATAAAAAATAATTTTTCAAAAAAAGTAAAAATAATTTTAAAAATATATATATATATATATATTTTTTTAAAAAGTATGTTTTGTATATGATTTGTAATGTTATGTTCTGTAAATAGAAAACTATCGTCACGTTTCTATCGTCACGTTTCGTAAATATTTCTCCTTAATATTTATATATACATACTTTATCCATAATTTAATATATTGAGTTTGGGCCCGGGCTTAGCACGGGCCTTCTGTGACTAGTATAATATATACAGTAAGCCCGGGCCTTCTGTGACTAGTATAATATATACAGTCAAAGGTGTCACATAAGACTGGAGTTAGATATCATGATAACAGGAAACTAATTATTGAAGATGTCATTATAAGCAATCAAGTAGGGGCATTTCCGTTTGTTCCTTGAGGACAAGTATACACATACCTATCTTTGGGACCCTTTTATCTTCATATCTCCTCATCTCTAGTTGTCCCCCATAATACACACAAATTTGTGTCCAACCAACCGCTGCCAAAGTTTAGAAGAAACAAAAATAAACAATGAACGTTCGAGTAAAGTAAAGGCTCAATAATACAAAGATGTTACGAGAAACTTATCATCTCCTCTCGAAGATAATTAAGTAAATAAAAGCGTGTTCTCTTTAATAATTAAAGCTTTTAATTGAGATATTCATATACTTTAACATAACATTAGAGCAGGTAAAGGTCATAGATTCGAGTTTCACTATCACCCATTATTAATCAATTTTCATATATTTGGCCGATAAAAATAAATAAGCTTGCAAGTGATGGTCTTCTTTTCTTGTTCGAACTCAATAGAATGTGATCAATCATATTTTCTGTTGTTAAAGTGGACAACTGAATCATGAATTCGCTATCTTCATCCTCAATCGGATTACTATCGTGATCCAAAATTCTATTTGATCATCAATTAAATCCTTTTCTTTTTCAAAAAAATAATAAAGTACATCTCTTACGTGTATGATTTAGATGTCCCGTATTTTCTCAAAAATTAGATTCTATTGATGGGATTGGTATGAGATCTCGATGATCTTGCTAACCTACTACCTCCGTGTAGTAGGTTATCAAGACCCTATATTTTCATTGTAACCCTAAAAATATACGAAATTTCAAGCTCCTCACCTTAAGCATGTGTTACGATCATGCAGATTTTATTTTATATTTTTGTGAAAATCGAACTTTACAATATAAGATATCAACTCTACCATCTATGATTTTAAAAAAAAAAAAAAAAAAAAAAATTCACCTCCTCTATTATTTAGCTAGTAGCTGCACTTTTTTATATTTTAATAAATCTTAGTTCACGATTTTAATAAAAATAGACATTCTTCTAGAATTTTGATCTAGTTAGATGAGGTTGAAGAGAAATGAGCCAAAATCTTAGAAGACAATTCCTATCCATATCTGGTGCATTATAATATTTTATTTTTAATTTTAATGCACACGTGCTTAATAATATTTTCTATACATAACGTACAATATAAATTGTAGTTTATACTCCATTCGTCTAAAAAAAAATAGTGCGACGAGTATTACACTGTCAATCAATTCAATTTTTTTACTATATATAACAAGGGTCAATCTAACTTTTATGTAGTCCTTAGTTACAATTCTTGGTTTAATTACAACTAGGGTTGCCAAGTAAAGGCTTCCTCTTCCAAATTTGCTCTTATATTTGTCTTTTATTGTTTCATCTATTATAAGTTGTTATAAAATATTAAAGCACTTTCAAGTCTTTTTTGGTAATACAAACCACTTAGAGACTAAGGGCTCGTTTGCTTGGGAAACAACTTATCCAGGGATAACTAATCCCGAGATAAATTATCCCGGGATAAATTATTCCACCCTCAAGGTGGAATAAAATAAGGCGACAATCCCGGGAAATAACACCACCGATAATGTTGTTATAAAAGCTGAGATATTCAAGTTGTGTTAATTCCCAATCTCTTCTGGTATGACACCCTCCAAGACACTGTTGCTTAGGTCCAAGAAAGTGAGCATAGAGGCATTGCCAATATTCGATCGATCCACTGAAGTTGTTGCCGTTGAGAATAAAGCTCGTGAGACGGGGAAAGGTACAAGGCTTTCTAGTTCAATAAGATGTGGAGTGATGATGTGGAAAAAGTGATAGTGACACTAAAAAAAATCTATTTATTTAATTAAATTTAAAATTGATCCAAAAGTTTGTGTCTTTCTTTTATGTAGAAATGATTATCAAACTTGTTTCAAATTATTTTTTTCCTATAAAATTTATTATAGACAAGTAAAAAAAATTATTGTGACATTTTTTTTCTACCTAGTACACGCTTAATTATTAAATTAAAAACGGAAAAGGCTCAAATATGCCATCGAACTATTGAAAATGGCTCATTTATGCTACTCATCAGTAGTTTGGCTCATTTATGCCATCGAGCTGTCGGAAATGACTCATTTATGCCACTCATCAATAGTTTGGCTCATTTATGCCATCGTCAGTTATCAAAATGACTCATCCATGTCATTTCTCATTAACGTTGGTTTTACAATATCAGATATGATACGCGACCTCCAACTAGATTATGGTTGTGGGTGGGTCGGGTGTATGGGTAGTATTTTTTATTAATTTGAGATTTAAAATTGGGCTGGTTTAATTAAACGACGTAGACTTCTAATCATAGGCGGAGCTGGAATTTGAGGTTTGTGGATTCCGAATTCAAATCTTTAAGTTACTGGGTTCTAAATTACTAATTTATACATATTACACAAATTTCTTAAAGCAATATAAGGTTTGAACAAAAGCTTGTGGGTTCGACTGAACCCGTCTTCGACAATGTGGCTCCACCACTGCCTCTAATTGGAGGCCACGTTTTATACCTATATTATAAAATCGGCGTCAATGAAAAATGTCATGGATGAGTCATTTTGGTAACGGGCGATGACATAAATGAGCGAAAAAATTGATGAGTGGCATAAATGAATCATTTACGACAGTTCGATGGCATAAATGAGCTAAACTACTGACGAGTGGCATGAATGAGCCATTTCTGATAGTTCAATGGCATATTTGAGCCTTTTCCGAATTAAAAATTATGTTCTATATTCACCTAAATTTAGTCCAGAGTTTTCAAAAGAGCCTTCGAAGTGAGTCCCAGGGCAGGGAATACCAAAAACGCTCAGGGGCTTAAATGAAAGTCGTAAATTTATAGGCGTACGCCCTAAAATTTGGGGCTTAAGCCTGGGGCGCAAAAGCGTAAGTCCAAAGACGTAGAAGTGTACGCCCCGAGCGTTAAAGTTGATTTTGTTATTTAAAAAATATTTTTGCTATAGATCATGTTTATTATTATTGGTGTAATGATATTAGTACTTTATGCTATCATGTTTTCATGTTGTAGTGGTTTTTTCCTAAAATTTATAAATAAAGAAGCAACTCTCATGTAAAAATAACACTGCATAAATAGTTTTTTAGCTGATTATGCCTGAAAATGATAGGAGAGAGATCCATTATTTGTCATTGCTCTTACCTTTTTATCCTTCTCCTTTTCTAAAATATATAAACACAAATCAGTGCAAATAATGGATTGGTAAAAGAAAGAGCTTGTAGGTTCCTGAACGAATGAAAAAAGGGCAATGGTTACGAACTAAGTTCGACACTAACCATGAGAACACCAAATAGGGAAGCCTATGCTGAAAGTGAAACTAAAGAAACCCATGCATGCACAATGCAACTCATTTAGCAAATAGAAAGGGGACAGCAACTGAAAGTACTAAAAATGAAAATTCCCTAGAGATCATTGTATGCTCATGTCACAAGAAGCAAAGAACGGTCTTAACTAGTTAACATACAAATGCTTGACTCCTCTTGATTCTAGTCCCGTGATGCTCATGCTAAGCCCGGGCCCAAGATCAAAATAGAAACATTTTTTTGTGCGGATTGCCCTACAAAAGCACTGATCTTTAATTTTTGCCCCTTAAATTGGTGGTCTTTAAATTTTGCCCTTCGCTAGAAGCCCCTTGGTTCAGGGTTCGAATTCTCACTCAGTCAAAAAAAGAAAAATGGCAAGGCATAAGTTGGGATTCACTGGCAGAGTTTTGTATGCCTCGTGCGTAATTTTGAATGTGTGTCTACTTGCGTAGCATGCAAACCTACTCCGGCAGTGCAGTTTGCAAAACTATGCCTGCAGGGAGAGTTTCAAACTCTGCCTTGCAAAATTTTTTTTTTTTTTTTTTTGGCTGAGCCGGAATTTTGAACCCCAAACCTCATGGTATTAGGTGAAGGACAAATATTAAAGACCACCAATTTAGTGGACAAAAATTAAGGACCACCCCAAAAGAAGGGCATTCCTGCGAATTGCTCAAATAGAAAAGTACTGCACAATAATTTTAGTTAAAAAGTTATTTATGTTACGTTCTTTCTAGGCACAATTCTTTTAAGATGGCCGTTTCTTAATCGTGTATTGTTTATTATTTAATTTTTTTTTATCGCATAGTTGGATAATTTACTAAAAGAATTGTTTATAAGGAAGCAAGTTTACCGAGAATAAGCAGATATAAAAAAGGCTGAGATAACTTAAATTCAACCTTTTTAAACCTTTATAAAAAAGGTTGAGAATTTTATAGGTTTATGAACATATAATTTCTAGTTAGAGAAAGAATTTTTTTTTTTTTTTTTTTACTGAATTAAGGTTATTTTGAATATATCACATCTAATTATTACTAAGTCATCTAATTACTAAAAAAAAAAAAATCAAGAGTTATAAAAAAGCAAACGTATTTTCCTTTCAACATGAATGTGAGAAAATGATATTTCTTTTCCTTTTTCTTAGTGTAAGTGAAACCTTTTAAAAAAAAATATTATGCTATCAATCCCAAATAAATTAGTATCGGCTAAATTTAAACAATTAAATCATATCCCATCGCAACAATGTAGCTAATAATTTTGTCCTTTCCCCTTTTATTTTTTTGAAGGATCAATTTTGAAATCAAAGATTATAAAGTTAGAATGCTTGAATGAGAAAAAGATAAATAATGACATGTGAAATTGTGTTGAAGTGTTTAATGATTCTAATTATTTTAATAGGTCCATTAAACTAAGTCTTGAGTCATTAGTCAAGAGACAAGAGCTAGCTTAAGAACAATAATGGAGGTTTTGGGACTTATAACCTAATGTTGAGGGTTGTTATTAATCTCAAAAAATTGGAGTTGATGTCGTATGATA